>NC_068990.1:80890549-80891875 GCF_001194135.2 Octopus bimaculoides | reverse complement strand
ATATACACACACACCCGTGAACATACGCATCTCACACACACATATATATTACGCATGAATGCTAATAGTGTACATGTGTATGTGTGTATGTGTATGCGTGTATTATTTGCTACTATCGATCAACTTGTAGAAAACAAACCCATTACCTAGGAAGGGTCTCCATATGTTTAGTTGAGCAAAATTAATATTATTGATTCCACGGGCTCTTCGATTCTTCTATTAAAAGTTTATTCAAGCAGTAAAGTTTACGCTCTAATGACACATTATATTCATATACCGAAGGTGGTGACCTGGCAGAAACGTCAGCACGCAGGGCGAAATGCTTAGCGGTATTTCGTCTGTCTTTACAATCTGAGTTCAAATTCCGCCGAAGTCGACTTTGCCTTTCATCCCTTCGGGGGTCAATGAATTGAGTACAGGGTTACGTACTTCGATCCATCTAATCCACTGGACCCTCCCCAAAAATTTCGTGCCAAGAGTAGAAAAGCATATTCATACATCGACAAAATTTCACAAATAGTGTATTTGCAAACGAGGGTAACCGTGAGACGTGATAAAACTTCAAAGGTTATATATATATATGTATATATATATATATGTGTGTGTGTCTATGTTTATGCCATGAAGGGATCCCTTCATGGCAGAATTAATAGTCAAGACTATTTAAGTGTTTTATCTTATCAAATTCCTCCTATGGTTGCGGAACTGTTTCCGGAGTGAAACACAATCTTTCAGGATGATAATGCACCAATTCACACAGCTAAAGTTGTTACTGAATGACACAAGGAACATTCTCGTGACGTTGAACATCTTATCTGGCCACCACACTCCCCAGATCTCAATTTTATTGAACATTTATGGTGCATTTTAGAAAAACAAGGAGTCGATATCCTCCACCATCATCACTACAAGAACTGGTGACTAGAATGGACAAAAATTCCTTTGGGAAATATTTAAACTTTGTAGGAGTCCATACCTCATGGAATTCAAACGGTAATTACTGCCAAAGACGGTCCTACCGCATATCAGAATGAATTTGTTTGAAATTTTAAGGTGTTTCTATTATTTCGTACAATCACTGTACATACACACATATGTATCTATATATGAATATGACTAAGTTTACGTATGTTTGTTTGAGATGTGTGTACATACAGAAATACATGCACACACACACACACACACACACATCTACACATATACAACATTTATGCATAGAACATGCTCAACATTTAAATAAATAATATCTGCATACCTGTAAAAATTATTGTACAGGAATACACATATATACTTATATATATATATATATACACATATATATATATA
>NC_068990.1:80875313-80882107 GCF_001194135.2 Octopus bimaculoides | reverse complement strand
ATATATATATATATATATATATATACATATATATATATATATATGTATATAGGTGTGTGTGTGTATGTATGTGTGTATGCTTGCCTGTATGTAGGTACGTAGATATGTGTCTATGCATTAAGTAAAGGACTGTTGTCTGATTTATTTATTAGCAAGTGAAGCTGTTTACGATTTATTGCTTCCCGAGTGGACCATCCAATGTAATTCAGAATTGCCATATTTCCATGCTGTCAATAGCACTTTCTGAAACATCATACGCACTGTCACTATATATTTTGCCTGAGCTAGACACTAGTCAAACATATTTATATCACACTTTGAGATTGTAGTCTTTGTTGTTGAAGATAATGTTGTTGTCGTTTTTGATGATGATGGTGATGATGATGTGGATGCTATTTTTTTGGTTGTTGTGTTTGTAGTGGTTTAGCCCCAAGTCATCTTGGATAAAAGGAAACATTGATCAAAAATATTCTAACACCAAGCATCCTGTCACTTTAGAAATTTCAACTACAGTATTTTCCAATGTTCTGACATTGACTTATATGGATGTTAGGGGATTTGATTTGAAGGAAGTTAAGCTGCTAATGTATGTTGTGTGTCTACCAAATTCCATGGTTGAATAAGTCTGGATAGACAATGAGTTTTCCATCTTCGGCAAATGTCTCTGATCCTTCATTAAAAATAATCTCAGGAATGTCGTCGTTTTCGTGACAGATAACTGGGTTTTTTTTATCTCTTATCTGTATGAAAGAAGAGATACATCCAAATCTGACTAGGATCTATTGTAGAACAAGAGGTAAGACTATAGTGACAATTTTTTCTTCACGTACATCAATAATTGTGGTGGCGGATATTCTCCGTTTATCTCAGCAGATAGATTTTTGTTGTTTCAACCCTCTAAATTTAGAAGCGTGGATTTTACGCGTAAAGGACTGTGTAGTCTATAAGCGCTTATACACTTAATAAATACCCTGACCGACTCAGGATGTCCCCACAAGGAAATGCTGGATAGTTGAATCACAATACACCAAAAAAGTACTTGTACTAGGTACTTGGTACTTGTACTAGGTACTTGGTACTTGTACTAGGTACCAGTTCTAAACTTGTGCATTAATTATCATATTAGGCAAGATGAATCGTGAAATTCAGAGCATTTCAGCATGGATCACAGAGAAGTGGAACGAGTAAGTCAATTCAATTTTGAAATAAAAGGCTTTGAATTACTTTTGTAATTACTGACCGAACTAAGAAAATCAATAATATCTGTTAATATCGTGAGTGCGTATCCGACTGATCAGTGTGTTCTTACATTCAAATTTATCTAAACTAAATTCCGATCACTTGTTTACATATTTAGAATTGTAGGATTCAGAAGGCTTTGCTGCAAAACATTGCAAAAGATGTATCTTGTTAGTAAAATGTTACTATTTCAATCTCTCTTGTGGCATAGTTATATCAATTTCATTTTAATGATTCGCAGTTTATTTTGTCATATAAAAGGATTATGCTACATTAAATATACATCCTTTTTATACATGGAATTTTCCACTACGCTAATGTAAATATTTGATGCAAAGTTATACAAGCCAAAACTAATTGTTCATGTATCCACAATTCGTTTCATAAATCAACTCAATGTAATTTAGTTCAATTCAAATAGTGTGGGGATTACTGCGCATATCATACTAATTGGAAACACAGCGTAGAACTAAGAGGGAAAGTCCAGTACTGAGGCGTTGAAGCTTCAAAAGATGGCAGTGAAATAGATAACTAAAGTGAAATAGAAAACTAAATGTGTAAACATGTAAATGGAAGCGTACAATTTGAATATTCCAGTAAATCCGATCTTGTAATTTCTAGTTGAAAATTTCATCAGAATTCCTTGATTATACCAATTACATAGGTTCTTGACTGCTGGTTTTAATCCATCTCCCGATTTAACACCTTTGCCAGGTAGTCTGGTGCGATAAGAAGAATCTGTTCTGGTGCATGGGTTTAAGTAATCGTGTTTAGAAAATAATTTCGTCCCTGTGCTTCATTGTCGAGGGAGGTCGTGAAAACAGAGAAGGCTCACGCGTTTTAACCCTTGTATAAAAAAGTAAATAAATTTCTTTTTTAAACATTTATTCTTCTTATAGATTTTTCTGTATTATTGATACCGGAGAAAGATATATTTCTATGCTCTCTGTCTACTAACACCAAGAACACAATCTCACAATATTTACATAGAAACATTGAAATTGTGGAGAAATAAGAATGAAATATTCATGGTTTGTCTCGTACAGACAATAATAGCAAGACATCAGATCCAGGTTACGAACTTAAGTCATTATTATTCCACGTCATTCTTCTGGCTTTCACTAAGAAAATGCTCGATAATTCAGGTTCTGAAAACTAATGTTATAAACTGCATATACGTAATTATTTATGGGTGCTTTTCTATTCCGTTATTACTGTTATTGTTTTCTCCTAGCTCTATCAAGCAAGCCGACAATAAATATTCCTCGCGTACAATACAGAAATTTTCCAAGGTTTAATGGAGGGATACATGATTGAATGTGTCATCGCCATACATTTTTAAGAAGGTAAGGTTAATATTTGGACTAATATTTGGCAGACATTTTCTGCAGGTCATGCGACTACGTACAGGTACCTACTGTTACTTCTTGAACTGTTGTTGTTACTTAGACCCCAGTTAACCCTGATTAAGTAGACTTATCACCAAGAGCGTTCAAGTAGTAAATAGTACAGATATATTGAGTGATAGACAGAAAGTTACCCACACAGACAGACTGAGACACAGGGGAGAGGAGAAAGCAGAAGGCAATACAGAGAAATCAAATATTCAGCACTTGATCTGATCATTGTACTACAATTCCTGCTTCAACATAAGCACATCCTTAGATAACAACAATGCCACTATAGAAGGATCGGTCAACGAAAAACAAATATGTAGCAAGAGTCATTAGTGTTGCTAAACCCTGGTTCAGTCCCTATTGATTTGGCCCATCATACGTATTTCACAAAACAATATGTCCACTACATAGTTAAAGCTTCATCTTTTAACTAATTTCCAGTGAAAACAATCTGAAACCTCTTCTCACGTAGATTTAATATCCATTACGCATTTCCTAATACAAGATGATGACTGTAACTCGAGAAAGGAATTTGCCCATCCACACACTTTTTGTGATTGTATAAAAGGTTTTTCATAAACGACCCTCTCTGATATTTCAACAACGTTCTTTATTGCATAGAGAGTAGTTGTCTGTTAATGAAGAATAGTATGCTGTTATTCCACGATGGTTTTGCAAATTGCATTAAGTAGTGTTAATTACTTAAAAGCAAAAATATATTTCTTGTCGTACACACGGTCATATGTGTAAAACATTTTAAGAAACCTCACAGATACTAATATTCATATAGATGTATGATCATATATACATGTAAATATAAATATACTTAGGGTATATACATATGCATTTTTAATAACAATTTGAATCAAATCTATAACAATATGACTCAGATTTATATATAAATATTTACATAAATATACTTAGGGTATATACATATGCATTTTTAATAACAATTTGAATCAAATCTATAACAATATGTTTCGTGAGCACGCCATAGCCGCATACACGTCCATCTCATCAGATAATAGGAGCAGAGTGAACGTTTTGAGGGAAATTCAAGTTGGTCTCTCACTGCTAGTTCTCTATTAGTCAACTTATGCCAAGTGATATTAATGTTATCGAAGAAGCTTGTCGTATGTATATATATAATATAATATACTATAAATGGAACGAAAACGCAATAGAGGATAATAAAACATTTGGAAGCTAAACTAAAAGGATTAGATTTTTTTGTAAGATAGCTAGCGAATGTGTACGGCAACAAAGACAAAAAATTGAGTACATGGTACGCAATTACAAATACAAAAAAAAAACAAAAGAATAACAACGGGTATCTTGCAAACGAATCAAATTGAGCTGGCGTGTATGAAATGAAAGCCTAAAGGCAGGAACATAGTAGATGGACATAAGAGGTGTTGGATGTGGGCAGTCAAGCCAACAATGAAAGATCGTGGCTGGCCGGACACAGGCATATATATGTATATGTATATGTTTGTGCATCTGTGTTTCCCCCCACGATCGGTTGCCAGACGATGTTAGTGTGTTTACGTTCCGGTAGCGTAGCGGTTCGGCAAAAGTGACAGATAGCATATGCACTAAACTTACAAAGAATAAGACCTGAGGTCGATTTGCTCGACTAAAGGCGGTGCTCCAGCATGGCTGCAGTCAGATGACTGAAATAAATAAAAAATAAAGAAGAAAGAAGAATATCTCGTATTGAATTATAAAGAAAATGAAATAAAAGATATGATTTTTTAGAATAGAGAGTGTAGCTGGTGTCGCTTTCATGGCATTAATACTGGGTGAACTGAGTTGATCAAAAGAGGCCTAGCACACAGAAGCCATATTCCACTTCTCTTAAAGCTCTTACACTGATACTAACAGGTGACAGATTAGGCTTGTTCTACGCTTCCACCAAACTGTAAATCCTGAGGAACTGAATTAAACTGTAATGAAAGCATGTGACGTCGGATGTATAAACAACAGGTGTATTAGTTTGACACTCGGAAGATGGGAAAGACTTTTACGTTCCGAGCCTACGCTCTCCAACAGAAAGGAACATAAGGAAATAAACAGAATGGTAGGTAATAAAAAAATAAATAAAAACTTGTGGATTTAGCAGTCAATCATAACGATATATATATATATATATATATATATATATATATATATACATACATATGTATACACGCATATTTAGAGACAGGGAGCAGAGAGGTAAAGACAAATAGATAAATAGATAGATAGATAGACAGACAGACAGACAGACAGACAGACAGACTGATAGATAGATAGATAGATAGATTGTCAGACTAGAAGAGAAAGAAAGTAAGATATTAGCTTTCGTAAGTGGTTTGGCTTCGGAGGAATAATATTATAAGTATATTGCTGACTGAAGAGTGGATATTTTTAAGGAACAAAATCTAAACAAAATCAGACGCATAACATGAATAAAGGCTATTGGTATTAAGAAAACCAATAACTGTCATAAATTTGTCAAACTAGAGCTAGTAGTGATTTGTGCTACTAAAAAACAAGTTTATCTTGAGATTTGCAATCAAAAAAGTAGCTATGGTTTAGATAATCATCTTCAAATATATTTTAGTAAATTATTATGTTTAATGGTTTATCATATAAGTGTGTGTATATGCTTCTATGTACACACACACACACACCACTCATATCCACGCACATATATGATATTCTATTAAACATAATAATTTTCTTGAAGATTGTTGATGGTATTTGAGTGTGTGTGTTTGTGTGTATGTGTATGTGTGTGTGTACGTCTGTTTTTTGTCTGTGTAGCTATGTATTTATATTTTCTATTTTGTACGTGTGTATGTTTATTTACATAGATATATAAGCATATATATATATATATATATATATATATATATATATATATATATATGAGTGTGGGTGTCTATATATGAGTTCGTGTGTCTACGTGTGTAGTTATGTGCGAATAAGAGTATGAGTCTATATGAGTATATTTAATATTTTTGTGAAGTTCCAAATATATATTTTTACATATCTATTTTTTGTTGACATTTTTGTCTATATTAGCCATTCGTTGTTGTTGCCTTTAATGTTGTTGCTGTTGTTGCTTTTGTTGATGCTGCTGTTTGTGTTCGTTGTTGTTTAGGAGGACACGGTATAAGACATGAATTCTATAAAGATAAGAAAGACAAACTAATCTCTATCAGACATTATTTCTAACGTATCATAGAAAATACTGTGCTTCTCCTGGGAGCTTGTATTGATCATTTCAGTGTCTGAATTTGATGGCTCTTGACGTTTCCTGAATGAATAATCTTTCCAGAATTACTGCAACAATATGTCTGCTTACAGAAGGCGCCATGATCAAGTCGATTAAATATTGTGTTATGTGAGTTCGCGTCAATTTATGACAGGTGAGGCGAGCAGTATACAATAAAATATAAGTTCCCAATGACCCGTGTCTACAAACACACTTTCAATTTCCCGTTGTAGCCATTCGCTTCACTTACTTCACTAATGATCTTGGGTAAATATGCAAATCACAACCTCTATTTACTAATGAAATTGCCTATGCGTGTGGATGCGGCGAGCTCTTTCTAAGCGCTAGGCATGCTGGAAGTAGCAGACAATTTCTCTTAAATTTTACATGTGTCTAAAAAAAAAGAGAAAGGATAGATGAGACTACGGTTTTTGCGAAGGCTTCATGAACTGACTATCTGGTTCGTTGAATTAATGTTTAAGTGGCTGAGTATTCCGAAACAATATGAAATAAGTTTGGACATTTGAATTAAACGAACAATTCACATCAGAACTTCCAACCTGTTTCCCGTGAAAGTAATTCCTCTCACAAGGCTTGCATTGAATCAATGTTTGATACAGACATACGTTGATAGCAAAACCAGGACGTCATACAGTGATAGCAAAACTGGAACATCATAACTGCAACACAAACTTTTGAACGACTCAGTCAAATCTGTGTCTACACTGGATAATCAGTCTTAATACAGGATTACGGGGGAAAAAACGGTTTAGTCATGGTTGTAACTGTTATAATCATAGTTGACACAAGGTGTCAATCAATAGAAATAAATGATTTGTTTTTCAGACTGTGCTGTGACACACACACACACACACACACACACACACACACACACA
>NC_068990.1:80867174-80874580 GCF_001194135.2 Octopus bimaculoides | reverse complement strand
TATATATATATATATATATATATATATGTATGTATGTATGTACGTATGCAGGTATGTTATAAAGCACTACGCATAGAATGAATTGAGTGTTCGGTTGTCATATTTGCTCATATTTTATATGCATATCTCAGTTCTACAAGTGATAGGACTCTTTGTGTATTCGGACTCTATTCTAAATTATTACTTTTGAATACAGGAACAAAAATCAAGCAAATTACATCGGAAGATGTAAACAAGTTGTTAGAATCTCAGAGTATAATTACTTGCCACTCCATTTAAATTCTAACCCTTGTTACATACACACACACACACACACACACACAAATCACAATAAACCTCTACTGCGTGTGTTTGAAGTTGAAAAAAAAATCAAATCTTTGAGAGTTAGCAATATTTTAAAGAACAGCGTAGCGAGAAACCTAAGAAATATTCGATGTGCTAAAATCTATGCAGCTTGCCGAAGGTACAGTTTAACAAGATTCAAGGAAATGAACTTCGGCTTAGTGAAACACTAGAGTTCGTCCACTGACCGGCTGTCTTCTCACGCTGCTTCTCTAGCGTAATATCTATGGCTTCTGCCCCTCGAAGTTGACTAGTTTCATGCCAACGCCACTCATGGGTTTCTTACAGGCACACGTCTCCTGTTTTCGTAATACGTATTGTGCGCTCTTCCCCGGACGAAGTATTAACCAATTTGTCTAGGTCTTGTTACCAAGGAAGTTACCTAACTGGAATATGCTTCTTGTCTTTATTTCCCAGTAGCTATTATTTTGCATTTCTTCAATAAAATCATTTTCCTCTTCCAATTTCATTTGTCTCGAAGGAGGTGCACCCAGAACGATGGTTGGATCCCCCTCTCCTAGATCAAACCATTATAAAGTTAGGGCTGTGTAGAACGCCAAACACAGTGGTTTAGGCACTAAACTGGACAAATGAACCCCACTTTGACTTTACGAATCTAAAGTGATAAAATTATTTTAAAAATATAAAAAGGTAGATTCTGTTCCTTTTCCAGTCTAAATAACCCCTTTACAGAAGAAATATCTTATTTTCTAGAATCTCGAATTATCCTTTAAAGCAACGCAATTGTTATTATAATCCTTATGCTAAAAGCTCTACTACAATATGGCAGTATTATTCAGAAGCAAAACCTCCTATCCGATAAAATAATTAAAATGACTTATATTTTTCAGTAAACCAACATATTTGTTTCAAAGTTTGGTACTCGGCCAGCAAAGTCTGGGGATGGGGTAAGTCGACTACATCGACCTCAGTGCTCAACTAGGGCTTATTTCATCGACCCCAAAATGATGGGAGAAAAAGTCGACTTCGACGGGATTTTAACCAAGAGCAAAAGCCGGACGAAATACCGCTAAGCATTTTGCCCGGCGCTCTAACGATTCTACCAGCTCACCGCTTTAACTAAAGGCTACTATTTTAATTCTTATTGATTCCATCCATGCTGCTAGCTTAGAATACAAAATATACACACAGCGAGACTCACACAATAAGAACAATAAAAATAGTTTGTACAGATTATATCTTTTTTTTTTTATGATATAACAATTCCAAGGAGACCATTGCTAAAGATTTAAGAATTATGACTAAACACTTTTTTTCTTTATCTAAATGTTGATTCAGAACTTTCTTACCAGTATGACATAAATCATTTAATGTTGGTAATTATATGTATTATGATCTCTACAAGTGAGCCAAGAGACACACGGATGAATAAATGTATTCAGAGTCCTACATTTTTTCTTTCTGCTCCTTCATTTAATATCAACTCGTAATGTGTGTGTGTGCGTGTGTGTGTGTGTGTGTGTGTGTGTGTGTGTGTGTGTGTAAGTGTATAGTGGCGGCGCAATGTCCCAGTGGTTAGGGCAGCGGACTCGCGGTCATAGGATTGCGGTTTCGATTCCCAGACCGGGTGTTGTGAGTGTTTATTGAGCGAGAAAACTTAAAAAGCTCCACGAGGCTCCGGCAGGGGATGGTGGCGAACCCTGCTATACTCTTTCACCACAACTTTCTCTCACTCTTACTTCCTGTTTCTGTTGTGCCTGTAATTCAAAGGGTCAGTCTTTTCACACTGCGTCACGCTGAATATCCCCTAGAACTACATTAAGGGTAAACGTGTCTGTGGAGTGCTCAGCCACTTGCACGTTAATTTCATGAGCAGGCTGTTCCGTTGATCGGATCGACTGGAACCCTCCACGTCGTAAGCGACGGGGTGCCAACACACATGTAAATGTAGTAATAACTAGACCAACTATATAATCATTATATAATGCGGATCACTTAGAACAGCAAAAATTTGGAATCATTTAAATTTCAAGACGTGATTTGTCTGAAAATGATATAACAACCGGTTCACCAACTCCGTTACAGTATTTCACGCTGATTAATGATGCATTGAACCTCTTTCATCACCGTGCAGCTCAATGGATTGTTTTAGTAACCTTACAATATTCGCACGTAAATATATTAAAAGTGTCAGCACTTCAAAAAACTAGTCGCACTCCTGCTCTCTCCAACCTCCAAGAAGTACATTACGCAGGAGTACTCTTGTTTTTGTGTAAAACATATTACAGTCCTTGGAAATAATCAATTTATTTTATGCAGGTCAGAAACCTGAAAGAATCCGTGATTCTCAATCTCTGTAGTCAGAATAACAATGGCGTATGATATCTATTTCAATTACCAACCAAGGTGCGATATTCATTAATGGAGCATGTCAACACATCTGAACTATGTAATCTCCATTTGACATTTTGCAGGAAAGTCCCGTAAATGTGTAACCTAAGCAAAAAGCATCATTTTTCAATAAGCTGAGAGCTCAAACGCATTTACAGTGATATACAGTATTACGGATGTGAAAAACGGATTTATTTTTCGAGATAACACACGACATAAATTATGGATTATTTCATGAAAGAAAAGAACACCCTTAGAAGATAAAAGTTCTTAAACATACTGTCAGGATTTGTTTTAAAAAAAAAGAGGAAAAGAAAAAAATATAGACTGAGATCTTGCAAAATACATTGCCCTGGCAAGGTTATTGTACAACATAAGACGTACAGATATTAGTGATTCACATTAAGATGTAGAGATTTTCTTTTAGCACACAATTCCTCATAACTTATATGTATGAACATGCAATCATACTCATTCGCGTGTCCGTGCGCATGCACATAATTTCCAATATGTACATGGCCGTTAATATATTATGCTTTAAAATTATATAAGCGTAATCCGCCCCCCCCCCACACACACACACATATGTTGTTAAGTGAAGATATCCATAGACGTAGAGATAGTTTCATACATGACTACTTGCGCGGCTGTGTATTCGTGTATATCTACACTCAAAGATGTACGTCCATGTACATTTATAAACATCCGTACATCCCTACGAATGCGAATTTACTTACATAGAGAAATACACATACATAAATTTGCGTATATATGCGTATGTGTGCGTGCGTGCGTGTCTGTATACATAGACTATATACACGCTCATATAAGTAGATCCGTACATGCACAGCTACATAAAACACCCGTTTACACATGGTTTTGCTCAGCCCATAACGATCAATACGATGGTTACAATCCACTACTTCAAATTATTTCAACGATTCGGTTTGTCTTTTCTACTTCGTTTCTGATTTTTCTCTTTCACATTTATTTATGTCTTCTGATTTTTTTATTTTTCTGTTCTCATTGCTTTTTTATTTTTCTTCTTATTATTTCACTTCTGTCATTTTTGTTTGTTAGGTTTTGTAACATTTCATTTGTTTACATTTGTTTTTATCTTTCGGTTTCTCTCTCTTTCACACAAAATTTCCTTCTATTCAGCTCCTTCAATTTACTTTATTCTTTCGACGATCCGGCTAGCAAATCCCATTGCAATCTTTTACGAATTGTTTTTATGACTATCTTTTGCTTTATATTGTAGTCTCCTTCATCAGATGAGAACAGTGGCAGGAGCCTCCTCCAAGTCAATCAAATGAGACATACGCACCGTAGTCCTGAAAATGGCTGCCAACAAAATATACACTCAAAATACAATAGAACCAACAAATGAAAGAGACAAACGCAAAAACAAATGGTGGGTGATAGGCAAATAACCAAAATCTTTTCCTGCTGCTCACAAATATCTCTATCTCTCTCTCTCTCTCTCTTCCAGGCTTTCCTCTATGCTGTCAGTCTCTTTATTCATTCGCGCTTCCTTTTAATCTTTCTTTCATTCCTTCTCTTTTTCTTTCTTTATACTTTCTGTCTTTAGTCCTTCGCTTTTTCTAGCTCTCTCGCCGCTTCTCTTTTAATCTCACTATCTTTCCTTATCCCTCTTTGTCTAGTTCCTTTTGCAAAGCTTGTTTCTGCTCCTTGCCCATCCTCTCGTTGTGCTTATTTTCTTTCTTTACTTCTTATTTTCCTTCTCTCTTCCTTTCTTTCTCTCCTATTTCTTTGCTTCTCTCTTATTCTGACAATCTTTCCTTATCTCTCTCTCTATTTAGTTCTCTTTGCAAAGCTTGTCGCTACAAGTTCATTTTGAGAGATTTCATTTTCTCTTTTGTCTTCTATTTTTACTGAAATATTGAACAATTAGATCAAACTAAATCCCCTTCGAAGGTTGCAGCTTTTAAGGGTCTGGTCACTCGTTGTGGCAATTATTGTAGTAATGACGCTTGGCAGTGCTATACTTCTGGCTGCAACTCTTGTAGAATTAAATGCAATGGCAATGGAAGCATGGTTGTTGTCCCTTCTATAGTCCGAGTTTAGCTCTAATGATTCGAAGCTATGATCGAAGGTGTTCGAAAAAGATATGTGTTTTCTTTTCCTTCTTAGAGAATTATATCTAAGAAATAGCTTGGCCACAGAAACTACGATATCTCATTTCTCTTCCCATTTTGCAACATATTATAATGTGATTTTTAAGAAAGACGTAAGTTGCTGCTCGTTAAAGATTGAGCCATCAAACAGATTATTCCCTGATCAGGGCGTGTTGAAGACATAGGTGTTGACGAGACCGTGTTTTAATAATGGCTCTAATGTTGGTGGACTTAGTGAAGTTCATGTAGTTGGCAGTGCAGGTGGTGTTGGTGGTACGGTGAGGTTGGTGGGGCTAGTGGCATTGGTAGAGATGTTGGTGATGGTAACGATGATAATCGGATTGCTTGTAGTGTTGATGCCGCTGGAAGTATTGAAGGTGACATGTTTTAATGGTGACACGATAACTATAGATTTTGATAGTGATGTTTTTTGGTAGTAATCTTAGCGTGGTGGTGGTGGTGATGGTGGCGGTGGTGGTGGTGGTGGTGTATTTTTGTGGTGACAGTGGTAATAATAATGGCTATGGAGATGGTGGAATTAGTAGTGACACTACAGGCGATATATTTTAATTGTGGTGTGGACGATAGAACTGCCTGTGCTACTGTTAGATTTAGTGGTGTCGAAGGTAGAATATATCAACAGTTTGTTGAAATGTCGGTGGAGTTGGTGATGGTGTAAAACTGAATGTGATTTTTGAGTCGGTCAAGATAATAGAACGAACGTTGGTGGTGGTGCTGACAGCAGCGTGTTTCAATGTTAGCGATGATAATAGGACGGGCAGGGATATTGGTGAGGATGGTGGTGTTAATGATCGTTCAGTGGTGACAATGATTAGAAAGCTACTTGCCATGTTGGTGATAGTGATGCATTTTAATGGTAGCAAAGATAATTGATCAGATTGTTATTCTGACAGAGTGGCTGGTGTTGACGACATTTTATTTTAATAAGAGTAATAACTGTAGACCTGATGGTGAAATTGGAGCGCTTTAATGATGCCAATGATAATAGAACTAGGCATCGTGTTGATGGAATTGGCGGTGCTAATGTGAGATAAGTTTTAATGGTGGTTTGTTACTGTTGACAACAATTGTGTGTCAGTGATAGGAATAACAATTGTTATGATTGTGGTCATTATTTTGATATAATGGGCCCTTGGGTTACTAGAATTGATTGTGGTAGAAATGTCTGCGGCCTTAGGGGTCTTGAGGGGATATTTTTATTTAGGAATTTTTAATGACATAGCCAGACGAAGGGAAGTAGTCTCGACGGCTGTTGGAAGCGACTTGTCTTAAGACATGATACTTGCAATAGAGTAGCATCGCTAAATATAGGCAACAACAAGGTGATCGCGTAAATAAGTGAAGATAGCGGAGTCTTCCGAGCGTTAGGTAGAAGATCTTGTGATTTATAGACTATTATCTGCGTTCTGAGTTCAAATCTCACCGAGGTCACACTTTGACTTTCGTCCTTCCACGGCCTATTAGAAAATACAGATCTAAAGGCAGCGAGCTGACAAAAACGTTAACACGCTGGGCGAAATACTTAGCGAGTATTTCGTCTGTCTTTACGTTCTGAGTTCAAAATCCGCCGAAGTCGACTTTGCCTTTCATCCTTTCGGAGTCGATAAATTAAGTACCAGTTACGCCCTGGAGTCGATGTAATCGACTTAATCCCCTTGTCTGTCCTTGTTTGTCCCCTCTACGTTAAGCCCCTTGTGGGCAATAAAGAAATAAGAAAATACCGATCCAAGGCGGTGAATTATCATAAGTTTTAGCTCATCCTGGAAGACGTTTTGCGGATTTTGTTCCAAGTCTTTGTCTTGAGAGCAACGCTTGTGACAACATTTATCTGAAGGTGAATCGGTCCTAAGGTGGTAAAAGTTACCTTGGTTAACCATCGTTGGGTTAGAAAGATGGGGGTTGTATCCAAAGGCAACTGCCAGCCTCTCTAAACTAACTATGCAAGTCCATGAGCAAACATATACAAAACCAGCTCTTACCGATGTGGTCCAATGAAGATATAAATCTGGGCGACAAATTAAATCAACCAGCTTTAGGGCATCAATACTGGCGGAAATAAGTGAGGTTTTGATAGTGCTACAGGTTTTGATGTCCCTACACATGGTGGCAATGTTGTCAGTGGTATTTTTGCTGCTGACAATGATGATTATGTAAGTCGTCGATGCTTGCACCAATGGTAGCTGGAATTCTGTTTGCTTTGATAACATTTACAATAGGGGTAGTTTCAATCCACTTTTGTGACAGCAATAAAGATTTTCATTATATTAATTGATAATATTGCGAGTAATGAGAGCAATGAGAGACGTGAATGCTGTTTGTGGATCTACGATGATGTTGTTTGAAGTAGTAATGGTGGTGGTGGTGGTGGTAGTGCTGTGGTGTTGGTGGTGGCAGAAGTAGTAGCAAAGGTATTGGTGTTGGTATTATCATTCTTCTTCTTCTTCTTCTTCTTCTTCTTCTTCTTCTTCTTCTTCTTCTTCTTCTTCTTCTTCTTCACCTTCTTCTTCTTCTTCTTCTTCTTCTTCTTCTTCTTCTTCTTCCTCTTCTTCTTCT
>NC_068990.1:80862880-80866149 GCF_001194135.2 Octopus bimaculoides | reverse complement strand
AGTAGTAGTAGTAGTAGTAGTAGTAGTAGTAGTAGTAGTAGTAGTAGTAGTAGTGGTGGTGGTGGTGGTGGTGGTGGTGGTGGTGGTAGTAGCAGTAGTAGTAGTGATAGTAGTAGTAGTAGTAGTAGTTGTGGTAGTAGTGTGGTGGTGGTAGTAGTAGTAGTGGTGGTGGTGGTGGGATGGTAGTAGTAGTGGTGGTGGTGTTGGTGGTAGTAGTAGTAGTAGTAGAGAGAAATATTTCTGAAACGCATGGAAATATATTCAAGGAATGTTGTTACTACACAGGTAGCAGAGACAGTTTCATTTCATTTGTTTCTTTTCCATACACACATAACAGTTTAGTAATGTAGCATTTAGAGTCCCGAATTTTGGCGGAGGAGAAAGTTATTATAACTAGGATTAATGGAAGATAACACTGAGAGGAACCTTACACACGAGTTTCTAACACAGTGAAGCAGAGAAGATAGATATGGGTGTTAGAGACGGCTTGCAGTCTCCACTTAGATAAAAAGATATGCTATAGTTAGTAAAGGAAGTGATTTTGCATTATAGCTGACTGAGGAAGATATGCAGTTTGGCACAAATGTCGGTGAAAATTATAAAACATAATTCCGAGTTATCGACAGAGTTAACAAAGTACCCCAGTAAGTGTCACAAAGTACCCCAGTAAGTGTCACAAAGTACCCCGCACTCGGGGAAAATTGTTTCGGCTGACACCACCTCATTAATTAGAACCTGTCTAATTAATGTTATGTAATTTCTGTTTTTTTGATGGTGATAACAATAAACAGAGATGTTTTACTAATTAAATCTGAGAAAACTTTAGCTGTGTTCATTTGTGTGGGTACCAAGGCAAAAGAATGAAAAATGTAACAACTAGACCCGGTGTCTCTTATTTCTTAATTCGACTTCAGAGTTTTGTGAAGTGTATAAAGAAGCATTTTAGTTCTGACAGAAAATTCCTGGCCAACTGCGACTGAAACTCTAAAAATATGGAAGAGAAAATTTCAACAAGAATAGCATGCAGAAATGTTACACCACCAAATAATATTGATTTCAGATTTTGGCACAAGGCCAGTAATTTCGGATAGAGGCGTAAAGTCGATTATAACGACCCCAATATTGAAGTGGTACGTATTTCATTGGGGCCGAAAGGAAGTCGAAGTGGACTTCAGCGGAATTTTAAACTCAGAGTATAAAAAATTGAAGAAATGCTGCTAAGCGGATCGTAAATATGGACGAAATGCTAGCTCGCAGCATTCACCTCTAAATAACACAGTTGTTGATCACTCAGAAAACTGAAAGTGAATCTGGTGAGAGCACTTAGCTGGAGGTACAAGCAACTATCATAATAAAAACCAGCATTATAGAAAGGCATCTGATAACCTGGTGTCGCTAAAGAGATAAAGAGATTAACAACATCATAACTGACACCCTCATTATCGCATCAGAATTATCATTATCATAAACACCACAAACAAAAACCAGTTTCGTTTTCAAAAAGATCATTCATTCATAAAGTTATATAACTACCAAAACGGGAAGCTTAAGTGGACTCTGAACCAGCTAGAAATAGAAACCGAATTTCTGTTAAGTAACACGGTACTCTAGAAAAAAATACTTCTTGACTTTTATAAACATTGGAATTTACAGTCATCATTAGAATGATTTGGGCCATTGTTTCTGGGTTTAATTAACAAAAAAGAAAGGCAACACCGATATAAGTAAGCAATATATCATCAATATTGTCACCTTCATTATCACTCTACTTTCACCACTACCATCACTACCGCCGTTGATATTGTTACTGTTATCTTCTCCTCTGTCACCACCGACATAATCACTAACAATATAACCTCTACCAAGCGTACTGAACTGAGGTTAAACTGAGGTCAAGCAATAATTAAACCAAGCTTTGGCCCCTGAAATTTATCTTCCTTACGTTATCTTATATGTTACTTCTTCGTATTAGATGCGTGCATATTTGAATACGAACAGTTGTTTGTGTATATATGAACGCGCGTCAGTGTCAGAGCGCAGGCGTCTGAACAGAGTGTAATGTCTAAATAATAACATATTTTCCGTTGCCAGTTTATCAATCAGTTCATCTTAATAACATTCTACGAAATATATCCATCTAACGCAACCAATCACTCTCTATATTACACGCGTGTGTGTACGCACGATCTCACGGTGACTTTCTCACTCGCTTCGTATGTATGTGTGTGTGTGTGTGTGTGTGTGTGTGTGTGCTTATGTGTGTGTTTCTGTGTGTGTGTTTGTGAGTGTGTAAGTGCTCGTGTATGCATGTACGTTATTGATATAAGTGTAGGTACGTCTGTGTGTGTGTGTGTGTGCGCGTGTATATATAGTTAAAATTTGCAGAGAAACAAAAGACGAAGACAAGTGTGTGAACAACAAGCAAGTATATTAGTTTGAAGTATATTAGTTTTGAAGTATAGTTGTTTCATGCCCGGGAAAAATGAAAAAATCTCTTACATTCCGAGCTTATGCTCTTTAACAGAAAGGAATAAGGGAAAATAAACAGAGAATGAAAAAGAGAATTGTGGATTTAGCAGTCAAGCATGGTGTCTGTACATCAATATGAAGCAGCGTAAGGAATGGCTTAGTCTCAGTAAACAAGCAACACCACGCGTGAAATAAGATCTTCATTCGAGTAAGATAATGTTGTGCGTATGGTGGGACTGGGAAGGGATTATCCATTACGAATTGCTTGAACGAAACCAAAATGTCAACTCAGAACTCTATGTTCAACAGATGGAACGACTCAGCACGGCTAGTCAAGAGAAAATACCTAATCTGAAGCATGGAGTTCTGCTGCTGCATGACAACACCCGCCATCATATCGTCAATATGACTAAGGAAGCCGTTCAAACGCATGACTGGGAAATTCTGCCACACCCACCGTACTCTCCTGATTTGGCTCGAACGGATTTCCACCTCTTTCGATCTCTTTCAAATGCTGTGCTCGGAGTTACGTTCAATACTGATGCAGAATTGAGAGCTTGGATGGATCAATTTTTCGAGTCGAAATCGGGTGATTTCTACCTACGAAGTATTGAAAATCTTGTTGAACGTTGGGAAGAAGTTGTAAACAACAAGGGTGAATGCATTATTGATTAATTAGTTGTTATTTTTTATTAAACCTTTGAAAAAATTTAAATTTTAAACAACGTGGGGAACTTAGTTGCCAAACTAATATACATATTTGTGCGTGGTACTGAACCCGTAACGATGAGGCTGGTAAG
>NC_068990.1:80860914-80861811 GCF_001194135.2 Octopus bimaculoides | reverse complement strand
TCCTCCGACCGCGAGTCCGCTGCCCTAACCACTGGGCCATTGTGCCTCCATGCACGTTGCTTACAAGTATATTAATTCTTTGTTATTCTTAGGAATAGGAACATAAAGCAATATAAACAATGTCCTTGTTATTGAATACATAAAAAAACGAACAGTCAAATGCAAACATATCAGGTATGATTTAATTGCTTGGCCCAGTAAATAGACCCACTAAGTATAGTGATCAGCCAGGCTGCAGATGAGAGAATCTCGAATGGAGAATATTTATATACAATTGCTTCGAAATCTGAAAATTTTACACTGTTATAAATTCACATTATACCAATATTTATTGGTGGACTTAGCTTTGTTAATAAATATTTAAGTGACTGTATAGAATTGACATGATATTCAAAAGCAGATCGTGAGCAAGTAACACAGAATTTAACTAATTAACCTTCAGTCTTAACGGTAAGACTTTTCAAGCTACTTTTAAAGTTAGGTATGCAACACAATTCGTTGAGGTAAATTCTAATTCCTCTTGCAAGCCAAGAAGAAGTACGCAAGCCAGGAAGAAATATGCAATTGTATAAAATCTGTGACGAATATATTATACTTATTATTTTGTGTTCATATGTATATGAAGTTTAGATTCCATTATATAATCTAGAGAAATTCAACAATATGTATTGTTATAAGATGAAACATTTATTAGCTTTTGTTCCTTAGCAACCCATGGTAGCTATCTTAATTCAATTGCGTTAGCATCACACATGAAGAAAAGGATCTGATCCCGTGTATCACTCCATACAATGAAATCTCCATTGGATTTAATACAAC
Organism: Octopus bimaculoides; assembly: GCF_001194135.2. Lineage (NCBI taxonomy): Eukaryota > Metazoa > Mollusca > Cephalopoda > Octopoda > Octopodidae > Octopus > Octopus bimaculoides. Next base: position 80,860,992 of record NC_068990.1, on the reverse strand, counting down.
TAAATAGATCCTAATTTTGAATAGAGCATTTTATGATTGATTCATTTATATCTCATGTGTAGGGATAAAAAGTATATA
>NC_068990.1:80858735-80860477 GCF_001194135.2 Octopus bimaculoides | reverse complement strand
TAGCAATACTTCAGTTTTCTCTGGAGGTTAGGTCTTCAAGTTTATTTTAGAACAAGTTTAAAAGAATACGATAACTTTTCCTACCGTATTTGTCTATCTGTCTATATATCTATGCGTTTCGCTACTCGTATCTTTGTGGTTTTGTATGTGTATGTGCGATCATGTATGCATGCATGAGTGTGTATACATAAATACATGCATACATATCATATAATATATATTCATGCATACATTCACACACACGCACCCACGCATACGTATACACCTATGCATACACACGTATAAATACATACATTTTCACTCACACTCACAAACACAACACATTTATGTTAAAGCGTGATGTGGACTAAGTTACACAGCCTTATTACAGGGGAAAAAATCACCATGTAGTCTATATCTATTTTATCAGGAAAAACGAAAGACGCATCTGCGTTGATGGTAAATAATTGTTCTGAGCTGAAGAGAAAATCAGCAACCCACATACATTTCTGCTGTTTTTATTTCTGTTAATAGAAAACTTAACTATTGTTATATCCACCGACGTAGAAACCATTCTCACTCCATATTGTTACTCGTATAAATAGGTTGTAAATGGCTAATTTGTCCAATTATAAACGTTTAAACTCTTTATTCTTTATTCGTTAGATGCACTAACGTTCTCTTTTGCTCTGAGTACACGTTCAGGCACCGTCTGCTGTTGAACAAGTGTATAGTCACACGAACACGCTCACACACAAACACACGCACGATCATACACACAAACATACACACAAACAAATGCGCACCACACATACAATCACATAAATACCTTCACTTACCCACTCACACTGTTAGACCTGTATACCCACGCACAGAGCAAACATAAGTACAAAATATAAGTTTCAAAACACATACAAGCAGTCACAAAGTATGAAAAAATTCAATGATCTTTACAATCAAACAAATCAAACAGCACCCAGTGCCTTCCGTTTCGTTACGTTAGACCAAGGTTTCTAGAACCCGGTTGTATTATTGTTAAATATAATATATTTGTCACTTTAGGTTTTTATCTGGATCGGATGAAATAGGCATCATGTAACGTACAATAACCATGATTTTGACACTGGTACAGAACACTTTATTACTTTCAAATCCAACATCACAAATACGAAGAAAGGAATGCAGTTTTGTGCTAAAGTCTGAAAATAGGAAAATATTCTAATCCTAAATGACTGCTTGTCCTCTACAAAACTCAAAATAAACCCGTATTAGCTATTTTTGTTCTAAATCGAGCTACAACACGGTCTAAAGAGAGCTTTCATTTGCTCTGCGTTTCTACGTCGCCATAATGGCTTAAACATCTCTGAAATTGATAGCTGCTTCGCTTTTTCATCCAGGTCTACCTGATACTCATATTGTTTCTCTCTTTCGTTGATTTCCCCACAAAAGACTTAGGTATATCATTCGTCCACCAAAGTGCAAGTTTTCGATTTTAGTCGAAGAAGTCAACCCCGGAACTTATTCTTTGTAAGCCTAGTACTCATTCTATCGGTCTCTTTTGCCGAACCCCTAAGTTACGGGGACGTAAGCACACCAACATCAGTTGTCAATCTTGAATAGAGACAAACACAGACACAAAGACACACACACATAAATACATACATACATACATACATAAGACATATCTATCTATCTATCTATCTATCTATCTATCTATCTATCTATCTATGTCTCTCTCTCTCTCTCTCTCTCTCTCTCTCTCT
>NC_068990.1:80853294-80858725 GCF_001194135.2 Octopus bimaculoides | reverse complement strand
AGCTTCCTTCAACCAAATTCATTCGCGATGTTTTGGTCAGCCCTGGCTATAATAGAAGACACTTGCTCAAGGTGCTACGCAGTGGAACTGAACTCGGAACCATGTGGTTGGGAAGCAAGCTTCTTATCACACAGCTACGACTGTGCCTATAGACTATTTCGCTTAGTTTTTCCGCAAACGCCTACGTATATATCTTCAGACAGTATCAGCTTTATAGTTAGTACCTATCTGCGATGAATTATTTGTTACTATCTACTGCTACTAAGGTACAAATTAAGATGAACGAATTTTCCAGCAGGTTTTAGAATCTTTAAGGCGGTGAAATGGCAGAAACGTTAGCATGCCGGGCGAAATGCTTAGGCGTATTCTGTCTGTCTTTATGTTCTGAGTTCAAATTCCGCTGAGGCCGACTTTAGCTTTCATCCTTTCGGGGTCGATAAATTAAGTACCAGTTGGCCTCCTCCCCCAAAATTTCGGGTCTTGGGCCTAGAGTAGAAAAGATATAAGAATCTTAAAAATGATTTGATTAAACGATTGCTCTGAGCTAATTCTTAACATATCGGAAAGTGAAGTGTCTTTTTTTTTCTTTTTCGGATGAGGCATAAAAAAGAATTAGAATCAAGCACAGTAATATTTTTAAAACAAACGGTTATGCTTGATAAGTTAATAGCATTTCACAGATACATTTTCAAAGAAATCATGCCTTTTACTTAAATTCATAACTGGAATCATTTTAGTCAAACAGTATTCTAAATATCTTATTCGGGAAGGATATTCTTCAGGTCATAGCAGCAAGTGTGAAAATAATATCGTTAAAGATAGTTTTGTGATAGAAAATATCAAGTACGAAAGAAAAGAAAATCCTACAGGATATTGTAAATAGGAGAATTCAGTAAAATGTGAGTAAAATGGAAGTGCATTATTAAATTTCAGTGGTCTCCATACGGTTTTAGCGAGATATGTACTAAGCAAACGAATAGTAGGCGGTGTCATAGAATATTTTTGAATTCCCTCAGCTATCAATATGCATATATAATTACATAAACGCTGCTACATACCTAAGTACATGCAGTCGTAGACTCATACCTACGCATATGCATACCTGCATTCATAATTATGTGCATACGTGTCCATGCACACATAAAGGCATACTTCTACATGGGTATTAACAGAAATGAAGCACATGGCGAGCTGACAGAAACGTTAGCACGCCGGGCGAAACGTTACGTCCTGAGTTCAAATTCCACCAAGGTCGACTTTGCCTTTCATTCTTTCGGGGTCGATAAATTAAGTACCAGTTACGCACTGGGGTCGATGTAATCGACTTAACCCCTTTGTCTGTCCTTGTTTGTCCCCTCCATGTTTAGCCCCTTGTGGGTAATAAGGAAATCAAAAATGAAGTACATGTACTTGAATACAAAAGTGGTGTGCACATCCGCTACAAGAGTACACAATTACCCACATGCATGCATAAATATATGAAGGCACCAGGCATTTTCCCTAGGGCACCAGCTTTAATAAAACAAACTCAATACTCTGTTAGTGACCAGTTTGAAGACTGCAAGGTAAAAATTCAAATAGACTTCATATACATGAATATATGATGGTTGTCCTTACGTGACTGAAGAAGTCCATCACTGCCCATTAGAAACATTGTGTACTCACCCAAATTTATACTTTCAAATGTGCCTCCGCTGGTGACTAAGGAATCAAGCTCTGGATAAACATACATGCGCGCAGATATTGCAACCAAGATTCCACCTTTATTGCAACCCGTTTAAATTCTGTATGAAAAGTGCGTGTTGTTTTGAAATTATCTATACTTTTTTTTACTTGTTACCGTCGTTGGTGGGGACGACAAGTATTGCTTTCCTAATTTAACTCCAGTATTTCATACGCCTTCAACTAGAATGTTACCCAATCATTAAGTACATACATACATACATACATACATGCATACATAAAGGAATACAACCACGCGTAGCGTATATTTTTATACAATATATAAGAAGTTACATGTTGTGTCGACGCCCCCAGGCGAGGAAGTAGGTTCTCCCAAGACATATAAATAGAGGTGTTCTGGCCGTGGTAGGAACAGTTGTGTAGCGGTTGAGTAGAGATCATCCGAAGGTGCAGATAGCAGTAGCTTGAGAATAACACTATGAAATAAGTTGTCTAGAAACTATACAATGTCAAACTTCTCGGACGAGATCAATGTTAACCAATTAGCAAGGGAAGTTTCAAATGTAATGCAACCAATCAATTCAATAATAGACATGGTGAATAGCGGCAAAATCTTAAATTCAAAATTGCTTTAAAACATTTACGAAGATGATGGAGAAAAGATGAGAGTTTACAAGTTTATTTATGTTATGAAAACTGTCAAGTATATAAAGGATATATATGTTTATATATCAAACCAACATGGTCTAGCAAATCTATTGAAAATAAACCTAGCAGTAGGTATACATCTTTGGAGGTAAAGCTAGATCTACATTCTCTAACGTATCACTTACTATTCGAAGATATCATAATGTGAGTTAAGTACGTTTGGCTTCTATTTGGTTTGTATTTTTAACAAGACGAGGAAACACAGAGAGGCATTTTAACGTTGACATGCGTGTCTACATTTCAATGTAGTCAAGTTTAAATAGATGTTTGTCAGCCACATGTAGCTGGCACGTTTCATAGTCAATCATATCTCTATGAAAATATCATCTCTTTAGGAGCAGATTCCTATTTTGTTACTGTTGCATACTGAGAGAAGAGAATATCGTAAACGTTTAGTATTATGTTCATGTAGTTATGATTATTATTTTTGAAACGTTTCCCAAGTAACAGAATTTGACGTTTATGTATGTTCTGGTAAACAACTGATAGAATTCGTGATTTTTACGCAAATGTTTATCGATTGGAAAGAGAAATATATGTTGAATCTCTTGTTTTTAGACTGAAGTCAAAGGAAGGCGCATATAAAGAGTGTTTATTTTATTGGTCTTCCAACAACGGTAATTTTATGAGGGTGTATGCTAGTGATATAGAATTATTAAGTGTTGCTGAAAATTGCTTCGACAAAGGATAATGCATATATTCTTTGGTTGCTTCTGGATGTATTTATTTTATGAAGCTCGCTTTGAGAACGAGTTTTCTTATATATCTTTACATGTTTAACTTTATCATGTATATGGCTGCATTAAAATATTCACAATAGATTGAGTTATCCCAGACGTCACACTCGAACTAAATTATATTTAATATGGAGAATTCATTTAGTATGACTATTTGAAATACCACATGACTTCACATTTGGGATGATCAAACCGCCCCCTCTTCTGTTCATTTCTAGTTGAATTTATTGATGGTGTATATTGAATCATAATTTGAACGGAGAAATTTACATACGACCTCATGGATGACTACTGACACAGTCACAAATTCACGTTTCAATAAAATCTGTTTACACACACACACACACACACACACATATACACACACACACCCACACACACACACAAACACACACACACACATACACACAAACACACACACACACACACTCATACACACACACATACATACATACATACATACATACATACATGTGTACATGAAGTTCGCTAGTTATATTACCTATGGACATGCGCGTACATGTATTTGAAATTGGAGTACACAAGTACTATTTTTAAGTCTATAGTTAGCTGGGGCTTCACCAAAATTTGTACGGACGCCATTTGATAGCAAATAGACGTTACCACTAATTTGATTTTGATAGTTAAGATTGTCCTCCTTGATGTGTACTTTCATAAGGCACATACATTAAATATTACAGATCTAAAGCCATCAATGCCGCTGTATATGTAGAAAACACAGGTTAAATTTCACGGAAACAAGAAATTTACTCTCATTAAGTGATCAAGCAGTGCATGGCGTGCAAGATAACACGCCTTTTACATGAATGTAGGGTGTCAGACACCTTGCAAAGAGTGTATATATAATGGTAATTGCTAAATAGTTTTAACTGCAATATGCCAACCGGAACGCCTCGCTCAATAGCATTTTGGCAGGTAATACTGTATTAACAATAATTAATACTCGTTTTGCCCTAAATTTAATGCTTCACGAAGATAGCAAATCAGAATGAAACTTGTCCTCTTTCACTTAAAAGCCTTCTACTACAAGTTGTACATAACCATCTAGTTGTAAATCGTTTCTGATAACTCCCACCGAAGGAGATGGCAAATCATCATGGTGCTTGCACGAATTCCTTTAGTAGTTCCATTCCTCAATGAACTATTCGATTTTTCTTATGAATATCGAACTCAAACTATGAATATACGTATCTTCATGATGAGGTTTTCGAGAAGTGTAATTTCAGACAATGATAACTCACCAAATGTTACCATCACGAACAACATATTCAGCTTGGTGGATATTCTCGTATTCTCGAACACAAACCCATCGATCTCAGTGTGGAGCTTCTTTCGCTTAAAATTGATCAGAGGTGAACTTGTACAATAGATTTACTGTGTCTCGCCAGTGATCATTTAATTTCCCAAAGTTCACACGACGTTATGCGATCGTCCTTTCTATGATATAGAAGCATACAAGATTTAAGTTAAGAAAATTTAACTAATGTTCTTCACTCAGGTGCTCCGTTCGTATCTCAGATCTTGAACTGAAAAACTCCTTTGAGACTGACGTATTACAGCCTGCTCTAATACTGCATGTCCAAAATAAATATGTAATCAACTCCGCTGTAGCTTTCTATAGAAATCAATCAAATACTCATGAGCAAATAACAGTTAAAACCCATCAATATCGCAACACATACCACACCATGCAAATTCCAATAATTATTCATGACGGCTTCTACGTGTCAAAAGTTAAAAAGTTTGATGAAAACAATTGTATGACGAAAGATGAAAATTGCTTTAATATTTCGAGCTAAATTCTCCGTCGTAGAGACGAAATTATTCATCCCCAACGCATGCTAAATCAACCAATAACTTTTGATGTAGACCGGTTAACTGGACAGCCACAGGTAAAAATAGAATGAACATGAGCTGTCTTATATTTGTGACAAATTTTCTGTAACGACAGGAACAATTTTGAATTAGCCAGCATTGTCATGCTTCAGACCACGAACAATCTTTGTATCCACTTCCTCTAATCCAGTCAAAATTACTACCTCTCCCTTCAATAGCACCAATAACCTTCCGAGAAATCCAACTCCATTGAAAGCCAAAACTGGGTGCGGGTTTTCAACAAATCGTAGTAGACAATCAGCCATATTGAAAAGACAAGGCAGCGCCTTTTGGCAGGCAAGGTTACAGTTGTCTGCCTACAATTAATCAACAAAAATAAAAGAACATTTTATTTCTAAATGTGCTTACTTCGGTATCACTTTTCATGCTAAAGAGATCAGACTACA
>NC_068990.1:80851890-80852856 GCF_001194135.2 Octopus bimaculoides | reverse complement strand
TATATATATATATATATATCTGTGTGTGCGTGTGTGTATATATACATATATATATATATATATATGCATATATACATTTACATAAACGCATATATATATATACACATATAGATATATAGATACACACACACACACACACACACACACATTTGTATATATATATATACAAACATATGCATACATATATAAATGCATGCTTATAATTCATATAAGTAAATACATACGTACGTACATATGTATAGATGTGTGTGTATGAATTTATGTATGTATCTATGTATGTATGAATGCATATATGTGTGTGTGTCTGTGTGTGAGAGTGTGTGTGTGAGTGTGTGTACACAGTTATATACGTATGCATGTGTGTGTGTGTGTGCGTGTATCTTTGTAAGCAATGTGAAATATTGCTGAATATAAAACCTGGTAGTAAGTGGAAGACAATATGTGGAAAGTAAGCCAAAGTGTCGACAGCTTTGATGTAATGTTGTGTGAAATATTGATTTCAACGACACCGGATATTAATCTCACATATCACTGGTCAGTATGGACCTTGAATTCCATCTATCAAAGACATGGTTGCTTTTTAAAGTTCTGCATTCTCTATTCTGTTTCGTAAATTGCCTACAGGGCGATTGTAGGAATCTAATTGTATAAATATATTCAATGCATCGAAATCTGCAATGAGCATCTCCCACTGTTACTCTTTCTATGCATATCAACGCCAGCATAAATATATACTGCCAGTTATATGTAGGCAAATATATGTATATATTCGTACGAATAGCGTTAGTTTGATTTCTTATTCCTCCTAGTTTCTAGCTTTTTGTGTCCAATTATATTATATATAATATACAATATAATGTAATATAATGCAATATAGTATATCATGATATAATATAATACATTATCATATGTATATATATATATATATATATATATATATATATATATATATATATATATATATAT
>NC_068990.1:80845995-80851045 GCF_001194135.2 Octopus bimaculoides | reverse complement strand
TATATATATATATATATACATACACACAAAAACAAAAATTCATATGTACACATAAGATAGCGTGTGTTTATCGTCTTAGGGTGACATGTATGCATATATACATATGCGCTTATATATGTGTGCACATTTCTGTGTTTGTCTGTGTATATGTAAAACATGTAACAAACTGGAACGCTTTAGGTGTTGGCCATTATGTTGACGTTATTAACTGCACTTGTATTTCGTCGCATATTTCTTTTGTATGACACATTCGGCCGATGTTCGTTACACAAGTATATCTCACTCACAACTATTGATTTCAAACAGCATGTTTTCTCCTACTCGATTTATGTTAATGGGTTATTCGAAATAATAGCTCGAATTCTCCAGATTTTTTTTTTTGATTTTGTATATTTCCCTCCTTCAAAATACTAAAATTCCATCAGTTTGTTACGTCAAGCTTTTCATATATGACAGTTAAAAGCTAATACATTTCTCAGAAATTTTTGTTCAGTAATCTTAGTGAATTTACTGCTGATGTTGGCATTTATTTGAGACGTACGCAGTCTATTTAGCAAACTTTGGATTAAAATGTGTAGCCAGTAATACAACTGACAGTCTTCCTATGTGTTGAATATGAATTAGGATTATTTTCACTATTTTATATCGGTTTCCACTCTAGATCTCATGATTTATGGTTTCAGGCAATGCTTGCGTATGTGTAATGATTCTTATACATTGATTCGTTGTCCTCGGTATCTTTTTCTCTTTCTTCATCTACTTATTTTTTTGTTGCTATTTCACTCACCCTGATAAGCAGCAACATTACTGTCATTGTCAGTAGAGTTTAACACCAAAATATCATCCGCTTCAATACTACGAACACAACTAACTCTACCAACTAAAATAACTACAAAAAACATATTTCTAGAGTTGCTACTGAGGTTTATATATAGGCTGCTTTTAATATAGCAGCCATTTTGTTTTCAATATTATTAATATATTTCAATATTTCTATGATCTCTATTGGGTAGAGGAACAGCGCTTAACATATTTAATACAGGTTCATAAGTATGAACATATTTTTTATTAATGGCCTAATAAGGAAATGTATTCATGTTAGGTGGAAAGCTAAGAATATTAACTGATTTGTCTTAGGCTAAAGGAACATGTATATATGTGTGTGTATGTGTACACACACATATACTTACTACACAGCCTCACTATATGGTGAAGCTGTGTAGTAAGAGGCTGTGTATGGTGAGGCTTTGTAGTAAGAAACTTGCTTCCCAACCATATGAATCTGGGTTCAATTTCACTGCTTGACACTTTGTGAAAGTGTTTTCTACTATAACCTTGGGCCGACCAAAGCCCTGTGAATGGATTGGTAGGCGGAAACTGAAAGAAGGCCGTCGTATATACATACATATATATATGTGTATGTGTGTGTATGTGTGTGTATGTGTGTGTGTGCGTATGTGTGTATGCGTGTGTGTGTTTATGTTTGTCACCCCGCCATCGCTTGACAATCGATGCTGATGTGGTTATGTCCATGGAACTAGCGGTTCGGCCAAAGAGACCGATAGAATAAGTACTAAGCTCATAAGGAATAAATCTTGGGGTCGATATTTTCGACTAACACCCTTTAAGGCAGTGCTCCAGCATTGCCGCAATGACATAACTAAAACAAGTAAAAGTATAAAAGAATATATATATACCTATATAAACAGACAGACAAACAGACAGACAGACAGACAGACAGGCAGATATAGATAGATAGATAGATAGATAGATAGATAGATATCGATATCCTTGACAGACATATCAGGAAAAATGTCTTTTTGCTTTAAATATGTCGGGAGACATTCCATGATGCAAGTTTGAATCTTATTTACAATTTTTTTAGGTTACCTCAGATCTGCGACCAAATGCAAACCGCAACAGATTATATTTATTTTAAAGATTAGTTGAAATATTTTTATGTTTCATTACAAAGATTCTATGTATGAGAATGAGAGTAACGTAATTATTTTTGTAGTTTGTTTCGATTGATCTCGTGGCTAAATACTATTATTCCATTTAAAACAAAGAAACGTTGTTATATTTTCATCAGTTTAAGAAGCTACGCCCGACTATAAAGCAAAACTGAATAAATAATTTACCATTTATGATTAGCCAAGTTTTAAATGGTATATATAACTCTGTTATAATGGAAAGAAAATGATACCATAATATAGAGAAAATATTACTTTGTATATTTAGTTATTTTTCTAGTTATTTTAAATCGTACACGTATATAGGAAATATTAATAGAAATGTGAAGATATAATCACATATACTACCATACGTCTCTGATTCGAACACATTAGCGTCCAACACAAAACAAAATATTTTGTCTGTTAGGGTGAAAATATTTGTTAGCAGTTATTGTCAAGTCAGAGATTTGTCTTTCTCAAATCTTATCTTCTGTACAGTGTCACGTTTTGAAAATATTTTATGTTTTTTTTTTATGGCATCATTTCCACCGACAAACACCAAATAAATGTCGTATCTTATTCCCAAAGCTTGGCAGTTATTTCGGTTTTGTGGAAACAAAGAATATACGACCTGATATTATATAGTTTCTTCACTTTGAATTCTGAATGAAAAGTAGTTATGACCAACTTTGCTTTGCTTCGTTCAGAGTTGAAATATTACCACCTAGGAAAGATGCATATTTTACAGGCTCGAAATATTGCTGACCAAATATATTCCTTTCGTAAAGAAAGGTGTCTTTACATCTAATTAGTATTATTCTTTAACGGTTCTATTGACCTCACGGATAGCCCAAATGATACGACAAAAATAATTAGCATACTACTGTTTCCTACATTATATTTTAACGCTAATTTAATTATCTTTCTTTACTGAAAGTGTCTAATATTAATTTGTTTCTTTGAGAAATCTTTATTTCTCCACATACATAAGTGTTAATTATTCTACGTTTACTTAATGATTCTGTCATCAAGAACTTGTCTAGAATAGTTAAGAGGAGATTATAATAACAACCATACGTGATGAATTGCCTTCCGTATCTCTGAATCAAAACGATTTTAGTTAATGGTTGATTGCAAATGATTTTCCCCACACCGCATGATTTGCCATAGTTCGTCTTTTTATGGCTTTGCATTGAATATGTTAACGTTAACATCATTTGTAAAGCCATATTAGAGTGGCTTAACGATTAATTTGTAACCAATATGATAAAAACAAAATTCCTATAATTACTAAGAATTCTTAATGTTCAGCTTTTCACGGCAGTCACATTCAGTTTTAGAAGAGAGCTTTAATATTTTGTTAAACTTTTATTGAGGAGAGAAGGGAGCGCTCATGAATGGTGGAAGAAAGTGTTTTCAAACCAGAAAATCCTGTCTCGAATGCTTGTGATGCATTTGGCTCTGTTAAAGCACCCAACGTGTTATGTGGTGGTATGAAAACGAACAACGGGTTAAGTGTACCATCCATGTAGGCTAAAGTGGGGTTTGAATTCAGAATGCAAAACGATAGTAAGAATATAACAATGTGTCCGGTCTGACGTGCTTATAATCTCACTAATCCACACAACGGACCTTTCTTCTCTAAAGTCCGCCAAAATGGATGAACCAACAGGTTGACTTCAGCAAGATTTGAACTCAGAACACAAAGAGTTGGAATAAATACCGCGAAGCATTGCTGCTCTCACAATTCTACTTAAATTTAAAGAAAATTTCAGGAATTGTAAACCAGGACAACTTTTCGGTGTATGTTACGAATGGTACCTCATCCGCTAAGCATTTACACGAAACATGTATTGAAATTAGATATTTTGACAAAAATATGTTTAGTAAGCTGGAGAGTATTGGAGGTGAGTTTTTTTTTATGCTTTTACAAACGATAACAACTAAATACCGCACTGAAACCGACTGAAAAGTCTGACTAACATATGCATTACACGGTTTAAAAAACTACAAAATAAAAACTTATCAACGCAGACAGTTGAGTGCTAACATTAAATATTACAATGAATGTAGACGTGTGTCTTAGTAAAAGAAACACAATTCATTTAAACACATTGATCGATCAAACTGCACTATAGTCAACCATGTATTCTGATATTTATTGATCATATGGAGCAAGTGAACATGTTAAGTGTACTAATGGATTCTTTATGCGAAGTAGTTCTCGTATTTCTTGCTAGAACACTTTTGGAAAGAAACAAAATAATCTAAGTGATTGCATTGAAATTAAAATTAAATATCAGAACAATTATACGATAGGTTAAAAAACATTCTGTTTTATGCTGTTTATTGAATCCATTCTAGATGTTAAATAACAAATAAGACGTAGTAGAGAGATTGAATATTTTTGATAAGGATTTCTCATAGCTTAATGTTCATAGAATATCTGTCACAAGTAAATGATTTTTACCCGTGTGTTTGAAAATCTTTGGGTATGGGTAATTCTAAAGGTTGTAAAACGAAAGGTGTAATGAACTGGATTCAGATGAATAGATTGCTGGGGTCTTTTCCTTTTGGCTGGCACATTTAAAAAATTATTTTTTGTAATTAAACACTTTCAAAATTCGTATACTGGTAGAATGTGTCACAAAGAACATCATTTACTCTTGGCGTTTTTGAGAAAATTGTGTATTTTCGAAGTTATTTCGTGTTAAAGTTGTCGAATTTCGGTAATGTCGTATTTCGGTATGTCTGCGCCTTAAGGCGTTAACATGCCGGGTGAAATGCTTAGCGGTATTTCATCTGCCGCTACGTTCTGAGTTCGAATTCCGCCTAGGTCGACTTTGCCTTTCATCCTTTCGGGGTCGATTAAATAAGTACCAGTTACGCACTGGGGTCGATATAATCGATTTAATCTGTTTGTCTGTCCTTGTTTGTCCCCTCTTTGTGTAGTCCCTTCAGTGCAGTAAAGAAATAAGAAACATTAGCACGCCGGGCGAAATGCTTAGCGGTATTTCGTCTGTCTTTACGTTCTGAGTTCAAATTCTACCGAGGTAGAATTTGCTTTTCATCCTTTCGGGGCCGATAAATTAAGT
>NC_068990.1:80836804-80845285 GCF_001194135.2 Octopus bimaculoides | reverse complement strand
TATATATATATATATATATATATATATATATATATATGTACACTCTTGTAGTAGTTTGAGCTTGAAACCTGCAGCCATACTCAGGCACCACCGCCATGAATAATATATGTGTGTCGTGTGTGTGTCTGCTTGTGTGTGTGTGTGTATGTGTGTGTGTTTCTACGCAGGTTGTACGCGCGTAAGAGTATATGTATGTGTGAAATAGATAATATAGGATGAGCTAGTGAAGATTACTTCGCAAGTCTGAAACCTTATCATCTCGTCCATCTGTCGGTCTTGCAGGACTTATGAACATAGAAAATCCATAAGGATACTTCATGACTCAACATATTCTTTCCATTGCTGTCTGCTAAACTAGCAATACTTTGATTCCACCATTTTGTATCAAATAATAATCACTAGAAAATAATTTGAAATCTATTGTATGAGAGAGAAAATCTGTTGTATATGATTATTATAACTTCTGGCTTACCACTTAATGTAATCAGCAATGAAATGTATTCCAATACAGTAACAATCAGCTTTTATGATTTCTCTCATACCACAGCTTATCGCTTTCTATTCAAATTTGGCACTTTCCATTGTTCTTTTAACTCATTGTGTTCTTTATCAATACAGAACTCAGACTATATGAAAATGATGTCATTCCGCTTTTTTCTTTCTATTCTTTCCAATATAAAGCAATCTATCTCTTTTCGTTTTTGTTGCTAAAATGCTTTTCAGCGTTATTTTTACCTTGTTATGGTAAGAGCTAAAGCATAAAGACGAATTCGTGGCATAGTTTCGTATTTTGGTTGTAACCACAACGTATGACAGTACAAATATAAACCAACAATTCCTATCTGTATTCACTATTTATTTCATGCATACAGTGTTTGTCCCTTGTTAAATAATTGACAAACTAAACTAGGAATATGATTTTCATTAACACAGAGAATCCTCTCGCTCTGCTGATAAAAACAGCCCTTTTTTCACAATTCTCCTAAATGTGTATCATATATATATTTATATATTGAGTCACATCTCCTCCGTGTGTTTGATATTAGTGCTGGGAAATTTAGACCATGGAATCTTACATTCATTCAATTTCATATATCATAATTGTATTCCAATCTCCTCAGTAAACCAATTTGGAGTCAAAGGCAAGAAATTTAAGTACATTTATATCTATGACATTCAATTTTAATGTGTTGTATGTACCGTAAATTTAATATACAAATCGACTGGATTTTAGTGTAGAAGAACTTTGAGACAATTCCAGGCAAAACAAGCTTATGAAGTGTCATATGGAATATACCGATGATATATTGGTTCTATTTAGATTTCGAAATGTTATTTAAATACTGTTTTCATCGTTTTTTTTCCAGCAACTCTGTGATAGTTCCTAATAAACAGATGCATGTCTATGATCCCGAGATATGCTTAGCATTAGTTTTGTCAATCTAGAGTAGTACTTGTTATGTTACAACAGTTTTGCTTAGCTATAGTATTTGGTACGTTTTCTTCGGTAGATTTTGAGTGTTTTATCTGTTGGGAGAAGTATATTCAATGTGAGTTATTATTGTTTTGGTGGGGGTTTGTATTTATACTTGAAATGCGCTGTGAGTTAAGTGCGATGCGATTTAGGACAAGGTGTAATTGCATAGAATGCATGCTGTATAGACTGCAATTCTTTGGAAAGTTTATTGTGCGAACTTTTATATTATAGCTATCCATTACACAATGCCTTGTTATTTCATTTTATTGTGTAAAATATGTGTCGCCTTACAATGTTTACTCACGACTTCTTTTGAAACAAATGTCTGGTGAAGTTGTGCTATTTCATTAGATGGTTATTGGATTTATTGAATAGGGTATGCGTGCAGTGTAGGGAAACTTACTTTTTATAGTGTTAATGACGTAAGCGTGTTTTGTAATCCGTGCCCAACAGTGTTATCATTTTTACTGTAACGTTCTGAATTCATATTTTCTGTGTATGCCTTTGTTCTGATTTATTTTGCTTATCATACCTAATACTATTTTGTTTTCATATCATGCGTCTCATCTTTTATATTTCAAATCATGTCATTATATTATATTGACTTCCTACCTTCTTTCGGAGGGATTACTATCTAATAGGCATCTTCGCTTTAAACTTGAATATCATACGAGAGCCGTCCCGATTTTAATGCAAAATTGGTGCATAATGTTTATATTAATAGGCATAGTTCATTCCAGTTTCACATGTTTGTAAACTAACTCTTCTATAGAAATATTTTCTTTCTCTTATTTCTTATTTTAGGTGCACAATAGGTTCCAAGCTAAAGCAACATCATCATTGAACTCTTGAAAATGGAGGGGTACATGCAGGATGGCATCCAGAAACTGTAGGTTCACTTCGGGGAAGACACCACAGAAAGGAGCAAGGTACACGAGTGGTAATCAACACTAATGATTGAGAAGGCAGTGAAGACTCGAGTCAGTCTGTGAACTTGCTGTATAACTACAACGTGTCACAATCTCTTATAGAGGATCGTCGCAAAAATTTGGGTACCAGGAAATATAAACAAATTGGGTAACTCAGCAGTTGACAACCATTTAAAAAGTGGGGATGGGGCTGGAGACGTGTTCTGATCTGCTGGGAGTGCTTAAAGATAGTGAAGACATATTCTTTCGGATCTGATTGTATTTTTATGATCCGATAACAATGACTCGTTCGAATGGTGTTACACCTCTTTTTCATGGTCCAAGAAGTTGAAGATCTGATAATCGACACACACCAATATGGTGACTGTTTGGTGGGATCGCAATAAAATCAATCTCCTTCATTTTCTGGAGCATAACTATGTTGAGAGAAGTAATAAACATAGAGCGTAGTTATGCTTTGAAAAAGACACAATACTGTTTAGAGAAATTACTAGACAAGGATCTGAAAACGATTCACATTCACTATGACAATACTTGACTATACACATCTTCATTACAACTCAGGCAATTGGTAAAATGAATTAGATCAGGGGTTTCTCATTCACTATACAACCTGGATGTGGCCCCTGCCATCGACATTCACGTGAAGAACAGACTTCGGGGTCAAAAATTCAATGACAGACAATCTGAAGGAGGTCGATGAGAATCAGTTGAATTCTACTTTTGTATTGAGGAAAATTACTCTGTCAAAATTTTGCACTTTAAAAACGACTTATATCAGTTACAAAGGAAGCTATGGCAAAAATAACATTATTTTTTAGACAACCCTTATAGTCAGAAGATTTTCTTTTGTCTCCTTGTCAGTCTAGATATTCGTGATTGGCATGAATACGACCATGTGACTGTTATATGCCGGCTGACACCAGTACATCTTTGAATCTACTCGATTATACCCGAAAGAACGGCATCGGTGGTCTTCTCTGCAATAGATGTTAACATCTTTTATAAAAGTATTTTGTTTTCATGTTTGTTCTCAGAACTATGTCCTTCGCGGGTGCAGCTAAATTCAGATCTGTTATTCTATTTAACGTTTTTGAGATATTGTTGGATTATGATTATTTCCTTTCTGCCGTATTTTCAAAATAAATCACACTGTATTTTTCCCCTTCGGTATATTTTGATATCTCGAGGTACAAGCGATTTTTCTTCGGAGTATTTTTTAGATTATCATCTTAATTTTGCTTTTCATTTCTTTTACCTTGTTTTTGGTTGGTTGATCCTTCCTTAAATTCTTTTCTTTGGTTCACTTAGTCTGCAATTTGTATTTTATAATTTCTACACATACAGACAAAGAATGATTTGTGTATAAGATTCATTGTTTAATACGTTAGTTTACAATTGATTATTTCTATTTTCTTGTCTTACTGTTGTTTTGTAGTATTATTATATGTATGTTAGTTGTTGGTATCTGTATTGAATAAGGTAGGTATAATCTACGTTTGTCATATCATAAGTGTACTGGTTTTGCAACAATGATAGTGGCTTCTTCGTTATGTTTTTCTGAAGAAATTCTTAAATTTACATAATCTGTTGATTCTCTTAAATGTCTTGTTTATAAATGAGGTGACTAGCCTTTTTATAAGTAGCTTACATTTATATAATTGACAGTCACTTCATTGAGTTCAGCTTTAAGTATGAATGTGACAAAAAATTATCTCCTCATTTTTCGCTAAGTTTTGTGAGAAAAGTTCTGACCTAATTTATTGAATTAAATATTTTTGTCTTATATAATGTTCCCGGTTCTAGCAATATTGCCTCTTCCAAAAGGATAATTGACATATGTTTTCTCATTTCGCACTAATTTTTATATCTTATCTTTTTTTCATGTATAATTCTTCAGTGGATGTCCCTAATTGAATATTAGCACTTGTCAATATTTATAAGTCATTCAAATTCCGCCAAGGTCGATTTCGCTTTTCATCCTTTCGATAAAATTAAAACCAGTTGAGTACTGGGTTCGTTGTACTCGATTTAGCCCCTCCTCTCTGCAATTGCTGGCCTTGTGCCAAAATTTGAAACTATATATTTATAAACCATTCATTCAGAGGCCATGGTTTATAGTCTGACCATAAGATCTCTTGTCATTGCTGGTTTTGTGCCGCAGATTTGTTAAGTATGCGATCATACTTACGAAAAGAAAGAGAATATATAATAAGTCTCCTGTAGAGATTCATCTTATTATCGGTACAGAGGTGCCTTTAAATATTTTCTCTTCATCTTGCATTGATATTGCTGTAGTTGAATGTAACTTGGCATGGTTGGTGTATTTTATTACTATTAAAACTACATCAAATATATATATATCGTTTGTAGAAATACAAAAAATCCGAGGAAGCACACTCTAAGATGTAGAGCAGCTGATATTATAATGGGGGAGGCCGATTTGTGGGGTTACCCTGGGATTCTCGCTCATAAGAGGTTTGGCCTTATGACGTATCTTCGGACCCCAAACATCGCTGGCCTAAGACCCCCCTCCATATTTTGAAGAGGGCTTAAGCTAGCAGCGTTTGGGATGTGAAGATACGCCATAAGGCCAAACCCCTTATGAACGAGGAACCCAGGGTAACCCCATAAACCGCCCACATTATAATATATGTATACAGGGAGAGAGAGAGAGGGGAGAGAGTATTCAGTACTTTAATTGTCAAATGATTTCCATGATCCATTGTTGGGTATTCCCTTTTCTTCCTACAGCCTAAGGTAATCATCTCATTCAGTTTTCCTTTTCCATTGTATATATATATATTCACCATCTCCTCGCAAACTATTTAGACACCACGCAACAAGCATATCCTCATTCTTTGAACAGAGATCTCAAAAGTTCCTTTCGATGTGGTGATCTACTCTACTCTTTCACCATCAAGGAAACAGAAACGCTATACCTATCGCGAAAATAAAATCGCAGAACTCACACCCTAACCATAAACAGCTACCAACTACCCATTAGACGCGCGCACACACACACACACACACAAACATGCGTATGTATCTGTTTATGTATGTATGTACATATACAGCCATATAGCGTGTGTTTGTGTTTTTTGGGTACCTAAAATTGTATACTGCTGAATAAAGTAAATTAACGACAGATAGAGAGTAACACTCGGTAAACATGGAAAATATAATGGTGAAAATTAGATAAAATTATAAAATGTATATTGCAACACTGTAAATTTGAGGAATTGCAAAATTTTAAATATATACAACATTGAATATTATTAGTTTTCTTAAAATATGTGGAAAGTTGTACAGCTGAAGAATATATGGTTTTTTTTCTTGTGTGTTTTTGTGTTTTTTTTTAATATCTCAAAAGCAACAACCAATATTTTTAGTTTCTACCATTTAATCTACTGAGATTAGTGAAGCTGAAACTTTGGTGTCTGCTGAATCCTTTCACATGTTTCTTCGTAAAAAAAATGAACAAAAAACAAGAACATAATAATATCATGAATAGTAGTAGTAGGAGTAGTAGTAGTAGTAGTAGTAGTAGTAGTATCAATGTATGTGTTGTATTTGTGCGTGTGTGTTTGCCTAAAGGCGCAAGAGTGGCTGTATGCTAAGTAGCTTACTTGCCAATCACATGGTTTCGGGTTCAGTCACACTGCGTGGGACCTTGGGCAAGTGGCTTCTACTATAGCCTTGTGAGTGGATTTGGTAGACGGAAATTGAATGAAACCCGTCATATATATATATATGTATGTGTGTGTGTATGTGTCTGTGTTTGTCCCACTCTCACCAACATCGCTTGGCAACCTATGCTCTTGTGTTTATATCCCCGTAACCTAGCGGTTCGGCAAAAGACACCGATAGAATAAATGCTAAGCTTACAAAGAATAAGTCCTGGGGTCGATTTGCTCGAATAAAAGCGGTGCTCCAGCATGGCCGCTATCAAATAACTGAAACAATAAAACAGAAAAGAATAAAAGAATATATATAGAGAGAGAGGGTGTGTGTGTGAGAGAGAGAGGGATATATATATATATATATATATATATACATATGATATATCGCTAGCCACTACACATTCATTTTTTTCTCTCCTTGTTTCTTTCTGTGTTCCTTTCAGTGGAAGAGCGTAGGCTCGAAACATTAAAGACATTTTGACTTCCCGAGCGTTAAACTAATACATTTGTTTGTTGCCTACACCACCTGTCTTCGTCTTTTGTTTTTTTTTTGTGAATTCACCCCTTATATATATATATATATATATATATGTATGTATGTATGTATGTAGTATGTATGTACGTATGTATATGCATATATCTGTGTTTGAGTCTCTGTATGTGTATGTTTAAAACAAATGAACAAACATAAGTATGAGGTATGAAGAAGAAAAAGTGTTTGAAATGAGAAAAGACACGTGATAGAACAGATGTAGAAAATGAGACGAATCAATACGAACCTATGAAATAAAAATAATATCACAGTGCAAGGAATACAAGAGGACGAAAAGCCTCGTGATAGGCCATATATCAATTGCAATGAAGAGAAAGATTTAGGAGGAATAGAAATGGAAACTACAACAAATTTAACAGCATATGTATATATAACAGTGTGTGCATGGAGAGAAGGAGAGAGAGACGGCTATGTATATATATATGAGTGTATATAAACGTATACGAGTGAGTGATCACACGAAAGTTTCAATTAACATATTTCGTAAGAGTTTCTTATATTTTTATAACAGTTCCACACAGATCCACATGATTTAAATTATATATCATATATATGAATACAAAGTACATTCCATAAGTTTTGAGGGTTTTTTCAAGGGAAATATTTATTAATTTCAAAAGACGTTCTGACTTCAATGCACTTATAGCACTCCAGCCATCTCGTAAAGGCTCCATAGAAGTCTATACATACATACATATATAATAAGAGACATAGATATTCAGATAGAGGAAGTTAGAGAGAGAGAAAGTAAGGGAGAAATTTTTTCGTTGTATGACTTAGATTGCTTCCACTGGTGTGACCCACGTTCGGCACTTCCGGTATTTGTAAGACTGTGGAGTCACCTTTTAGCCAATACTGTTTTCAAGTTTACTCTGACCCGGTCCGGAGTAGAAACACCAGTCAGGGCTTTAGCTATGGATTAATTAGCTTGTCACGAAATTGCATAAGGGAGATGGTCATTGAGATTCACTCCAACGGACAGGTGGGGGACTTTCAGTTATAGCAGTTAATCGAACAGAAATTAACTCGAAACAGATCCTGCATCTTGATGACTACACAGATTTTATAATTGTCTATGAAGTTTGTATGGTGTCTAGCTCAACAGAATTATTCCTGTGGGTATTCTGCGATCACATCATTTACTCATTGTTTGTCTTGAATTACCTAGTTTCGGTTCCAATTCATAGTTCGGAGTATTCCCAGCCGTCCATGTTGTAGCAAGCCATTGTTCTATCTTCTGCGTAATACTTTATCGCTCCATGTGCATACAAGAGAGCTTGTAAGACACAATTATTTAACTGTAACCAGGAAAAATAAAAAAAAGAGAAACACAACTGAATTTACTTACTGAGAGAAGAAAAATTAATGATGATTTTTTATGCGATTGACTACTAAATAGTCTCTTTTCCTGCCACCACAGATAAGCTTCTATTTATCGTGTCTTTTTTATTTCTTCTTAATAAAATATATTGGCACTAACCTACTTAAATGTTTCTATTGAGTGTGGCGTCTGAATATTATACAATCTGAAATAATTAAATATACATTCTTGTTCTAGTAAGTAAATGTTCTTATATATTGTAGATGATTCGCTGATATTTTAACAGAACAAATTCTTGCCAATGCTGTTTCTCGTACTTCCTGGGGGGAAATATGTCATCGATTAGTACTATATTTCTCTATTTTGTTCTGGTTTCCTTTTTATTTTTATTACCCCAAACATTATGTATGATAACGCTGGCTGTAGCCTTACACTATTTATCATTTTAATTGACTAGAAATATAGATCAACATTATACATTGATATACATATATATACACGCACACACACGCATATAT
>NC_068990.1:80830536-80836200 GCF_001194135.2 Octopus bimaculoides | reverse complement strand
TATATATATATATATATATATGCATGTATGTATAAATATGTGTGTATGAGTGTGTATGCATATGTGTGTAACCTTATATATAAAAATGATCTAATATTGACGAGGAGAAGCGTCATTTAATATATTTTAGTGAAGGACATATCTATTAATCTTTACAAAAGTTGGCAGTGTTTCAGAAGTCTCCGCTAAATAGCTGTCATCAGGCTGTGAGTTTACTTAGGTCTGTCTGGCTTTATATAGTGCATGATGTTACTTTGCTGCGTAGAGACGTTGCGTGTTTCGTGATCAACATAAGAGAAAAAAAAGTACTAAATGAGTAAACATACCGCAGCGCAGGGACGGTAGCGGCCTGCAAAGCAAACTACAGTGACATCTGTGGCGGCGGCAATGACATTTAGCGAGAATCTACTGTTACTGACATAGACAGATAATGTCAAACCAGAACAAAACCATTCAAGTCGGCTGAGGAAACTGGCAATTAATAGATTCGAGTGAGCTACATCTATTGAAGAGAACAATTCAATGCATAGTTACACTTACGCTAATAGTAAAAAATCTATTAGAGAAGACTGTTCATTTCCTGTTTTAAATTTTGTAGGAAATACCGTGTTCTGGTGGATATGTTCTATAGAATCACTCCTCCCTTGAATCAGTACCCTTCTGATTAATTCAGCCTGCAACACTTCCATCTTCCTTAGACTTGGCACGGTAACTAAAACTAGATGACTATGTATTTTCTTTGTTTCAATCATTGAACGACACTGTATACTGAATGCGTGCAAACAATGATTGTTGTAACATTTTCTCTATTTTATTATCGTATCCAAAATAATGATCGTACAGTATTAGGTTATATAAGGTGTTCAGTATTATTTATTATCCTGGAAGATATCATCAAATGGGGAAAAGTATATATATCCTTCTTCAAAGAGCTAAATAGTTGAAAGATATCACTGTCCCTGGATTAAACACTAGTTCAACTAATGTTACAAATAAAAGATTTTAAATTTACCACAGCAATGTAGTAAATCACTCAGTTATTACACAATCTTCTCGTTATTTTCTAACGTTAAACTCTTCACATATGCATTATATCTATTCATACGTGGGCGGACTGAATGACTGATCTATCAGAGTGTTTGTTTTATAGACATAGTGCTGTGTTGATTGTCATACATGACACAGAATATTGTTGGTTAGTTTCATTTCTACTTCAAAAGATAAAGTGCTTTAAGTTCTTAGGTACAATATAGCATATACACATACATGTACACACGTAGATACACTTATACATACATAAATACACTCGTAGATGGGTATTAATTTTCTCTGGTATCAATATAGAACGGAGTTCTTTGAAAATGAATAGATATTGTTGAATTCTCACGTGTATCGCATGACAATGTGATCAAGAGCTATCTGTCTTCTTAATGGCAATACGCCTCACAAATCTAATGATTTCCTCAGTATGAATCTACTCAAAATTGATAATAAAAACATATGAGGAGAAATAACTCTAAGGAAAATAGCAATTATAAATGGTTTTAACGTGTTAAATCGTGAAGTGGAAACTGTGTAGATTACGTAGTCAAGAGAATAAAATAAAGCCTGCAAATCTAAGATTTCTTGATCAATTGCATCATGAAAGTATCTGTAGCCAACACGTCTTGTATTGATTTTGAAACTGAATTATCCGGACCAAAGAAAAATCAATGTATCTTAGGTGTTAGCAAACCAGTGTTAAATCTAGAAATCTGATATCCGAGCGATGAACATTTTATGAATATAGATACGCTGAGAGATGTTAACCTTGTCTGTTTGGCAGTGGGTATCATATCATGCCGGCAAAATAACGAAGGTGTCTTCTTTGTAATCCAAGGTCACGTGACCTCTGAAAATTATATCCGCAATCACAACTGATTGATTATTATATCAACCAAATGATTATTACATGTTTATTTTAAATGACTTTTAGAATGTACGTTTTGTGCGTACCATCTGTTAGAGAGAAGCATAATTTATCCAGACTTCTAAGTCAATAGATTATATCATATGAGATATCGTGTGTCTAAATTATATTAAAAAAATATACGTTATAAGTCTTGTCCCTATAGTAGAAAGTATTACTTTTTGGTTTGACTCAGGTTAGGTCATATTCCTGGTAAGATTTATGTGGGTAACAATTTTCCAGTAGTCTTCCAAGTGCTTAGAACCCTCCTGATAATCCCTACTGTCCACACAGTATCCAATATTGCGATGTTGTTGGTTGAATATATTGTGTCTACCGAGCATTTGTACTGTCTCTCAAGTCACAACACAGACGTTAGACAGACAGAAAAATGCGTGCAGTTTCAGGTAAAGCCGATTTTAGCAACACACCTAAATTGTAGGGTATTTTCAAAGTTTACATGTTTCTTCACGTTGGGTGATATTGAACCCAATGCTCCGATGACAATAGGGGCAAACTTTATGTTTGACTCTTGTACCAGCCACATCTGGGCGATCCCAATTCTCAGGTCTCCATATTTATCAATCGTTTCTCTTTCTTTCATAACAATATGTTGATTTCCTTGCGCTGCCGCATCGATTAGTAGGCATTCTTGTTTGTCCCTCCTAAAGGTTACTATATCCTGTCTTCGGTGCTCTAACACTGACTGCAAGTCAAAGTCCCTGAGGATTTCTGCCTTCCCTTTTTCGTTCATTACCTTTTCTGGTGCATGTTTGTACCAAACACCCATTAAGTCGTCTCCACACTTCCGGCATAGTAGCTAGTGAAGGTTTTGCGCTACCTTATCGTGTCTGCGTTTGTACTCTTTCTGCGAAAGACTTTCACACGCGCTAACAATGTGAGTCTTCGTTTCGACCCTCTTATCACACATTTTGTAGAGGTTCGTTGCACGCTGAGTTAGTATTCAATGCTTAATCCTGAGCAGCGATGGTTAGGCTTTCAATCTTCTTTTTTAGGTCACCCTTGCTGAGTCACCTCCATGATGATTCCTGGTCCTTTAAGTTTTTAGTCTCACGGTGGAATTGACCATGCAAATCCCATGCGGGGCAGCGTTTTTTCTCTGTCGTTGGCTATTCGTGATCGAAATTGATTAGCACTGTCAAGTCCATTTTTTGGTAAAAGTTTCTGCATTAGCAGCATACTGTAGCGGGCCTTGTTTGCTGTTTACCAAATATTCTGCCATGTTTCTTCTTTCACTATTGATGCACTCCCGTACGCTAATCAGCCTACGTCCATCTTTACACCTCTTCATGTAGAGCCTGTGTACGTTCGCCTTAGGGTGATTGTTGAGCAAGGCTTTGGGACGCCAAGTTCACCCTGTGTAACTTCCTGGAAGGCTGCCACAGACGCAAAGGTTACACCGGCCGATGCAGGGCAGAGGTGACACCATATCATTATTGTTGTTGTTCTTGTTCTTCTTTTTGTTCTTCTTTTTCTTTTTATTATTATTATTCTTCTTCTTATTATTATTATTATTGAGTGAGAGAGCAGTGCATGCCATCAAAGTGACACGGGTTATTATTATTATTATTATCCGTACTGATTAGATGCGTGTCGTATCACTCGTAAATTTTATTTTTTATTTGTATCTTCAAAAGTTCTTAGATATTGATATTTTATTACAAAGCATTTCTTAAAGCGACCAGAGCCTCATAGATCTGGTTGGTTAATTTGTTTGTGTCCCTTTGCGTGCTGAAATTCGAATGAAAAATTTCAATTTTGTTTTGAAACAAAATATATTTTCAAAACCAAACGTGGTGATGTCTGCTTTCCTCAGTTAAATGGAAGAAGCCAGATGTGACTCTAATAGAGATTGCATCACACGTCAGACTCCTCCGCTTTCACACCTCACAATGAAGGGGCGGTGAACACACATCAAATCCAAAGTCGAATGGATTATATCAAGAACGATCAGCACCGACAACGCAGCACAGGAATTAAGTTATATATATTTATGCGTGTGAGTGTTTATGTGTGTATGTATGAGTATATGTGTGTATGTGTGTATGTAGGAGTATATGTGTGTATGTGTGTTATTTCTTTACTGCCCGCAAGGGGCTACACACAGAGGGGACAAACAAAGACAGACAAACGACCCCAGTGCGTAACTGGTACTTATTTAATCGACCACGAAAGGATGAAAGGCAAAGTCGACCTCGGCGGAATTTGAACTCAGAACGTAGCGGCAGACGAAATACCGCTAAGCATTTCGCCCGGCGTGCTAACGGTTCTGCCAGCTCGCCGCCTGTGTGTATGTATGAGTATATGTGTGTATGTGTATGTGAGCACCTAACTGAAACAACTGTTCCTCCCATCAGCCACGCTCATCTCTTCCACCACAATTCTTCCCCACCACACACCTTCCCTCCTAATACCACATTTCTTTCTTGTTATCCAGAATCGTTTGCATGCCGAACAAAATGTTTGGCGCCATTTCGTCCGTGTTTACCTTCTGAATGAATTCAAATCCCGCCGAAGTCGAGTCGACGTTACCGTTTGTTCTTTTGGTGTCAATGAAATAAGTCCTTGTTAAAAACTAAGGGCGACGAAATCACATAACTCCGCCCCTGCTAAACGTTCATACCATGTGCCTAGGGTAGAATTAATTATTAAGTAGTAGTAGTAGTAGTAGTAGTAGTATTAGTAGTAGTAGTAGTAGTAGTAGTAGTAGTAGTTGTAGTAGTAGTAGTAGTAGTAGTAGTAGTTGTAGTAGTAGTAGTAGTTGTAGTAGTAGTAGTAGTAGTAGTAGTAGTAGTAGTTGTAGTAGTAGTAGTAGTAGTAGTAGTAGTAGTAGGTGTAGTACTAGTTGTAGTAGTAGTAGTAGTAGTAGTAGTAGTAGTTGCAGTAGTAGTAGTAGTAGTAGTAGTAGTAGTAGTAGTTGTAGTAGTAGTAGTAGTAGTAGTAGTTGTAGTAGTAGTAGTAGTAGTAGTAGTAGTATCGCTCATATACTATGTTTACTTTTATCGCATTTAACCGGCCTTCCCGTTCCTTCCTCCTCACCTTTCATGTACACACTCGCATAATAAATCGTTCACTGCCTTCGTAACTCCCTCCTCACCTATGATGGCCTTGTGGTTAATAGTAATACAACAAATCTATATTTTTATTTCGAATATCATTATACTATCAAGTCTTCGTTCTCAAAACCTGCTTTTCTTCATTGTCATTTTCATTCTTTTACTTTTATTGTCACTTCAATGGTGTTTGTTTAGTCGTTGGCGGTTTTGTAGTATTTCTTCTTCTTCTTCTTCTTCTTCTTCTTCTTCTTCTTCTTCTTCTTCTTCTTCTTCTTCTTCTTCTTCTTGGTATGTACATTGTCTAGGTCTCCTACGCCGTTTCACAATTGCAACTTTTATTTTATTTTCGCACAATGTACGAGAGCATCATTGAACGCAAGTCTGATGGAGTGCTTCTCAAACGAATAAAGTCGTAACTTTATATTTTCACGCAAACGCATACTCACACGCATGCACAAACACAGGCTCACTCCCATACACATGACTACTCAATTACACACACATATATTCCTATGTATGCGTATATATGTATGTGTATGCATGCATATATATATATATATATATATATATACACGCATACACACAAATCTATATAAGTATATGTATGAAAAAATATATATATACATATATACATATATA
>NC_068990.1:80829417-80830233 GCF_001194135.2 Octopus bimaculoides | reverse complement strand
TATATATATATATATATATATATATATATATATGCAAGTGTGTACATGTGTCTTT
The DNA here is from genome assembly GCF_001194135.2 of Octopus bimaculoides. Classification (NCBI taxonomy): domain Eukaryota; kingdom Metazoa; phylum Mollusca; class Cephalopoda; order Octopoda; family Octopodidae; genus Octopus; species Octopus bimaculoides. The sequence goes on along the minus strand of NC_068990.1, from coordinate 80,830,178 downwards.
GCGCGGTTCGTTCATGCATGACTGTCTGTGCGTGTGTATGTTTATCTCTGTGCATATCTTCATCGTTCTCTTGTGTTTCTGTCCTATCGTTTCAGGTCACAGACATTATTTTTTTGTTCTTTCTTTTCCAAATTATTATCACTCATTCTTTATATACTTTTCTCGTATTTTGTTTTATTCAGAAATCCAATTTTACCCACCTTCCCTCTACTTCCGTTGCACTATTTTCTCCTTTGCACGTCAAATCTCTAACTACTTCTCTTCCGCTACTAAATATTTATTCATTTTATACAAGATAATATATTGTTGAATTTTATTTCTATTTTACATCAATTTTTTTTCCCCACGTAATTATGAAATTTTGCAACGGAATTTCAATCGTTCCTCTGTTTCCTACCATGACTGTGTACTTCTGAAAGAATCCTATATCGGACTGAGATTTTATTTTAATCCTTGTATTGATTCGCTTAAGACTTTAAGTTCAAAATGATGTTTGTTTATCAGAAATACTTTTATCTCCAACGACGAATTACTGTTTCAAGTAGTATTTAAGACATTAATATTGTTCCTGATTGTTTGGGTTTATACTCAGATTTGGAAGGCGATTATTGTGAGCTCCTTGGATGTAGATAAACTCTTGCTTCGAGCGAGGGATGTAGATAACCTGATTTCAAATACCAAGTACAGATATTTCACTCTAGGTCTATTCACACTTCTGAAAATACAGCCTCCGTGTAGCTATTTAAAAGAAGTATATATAT
>NC_068990.1:80824970-80829296 GCF_001194135.2 Octopus bimaculoides | reverse complement strand
TATATATATACTGAGACGAGTTACATTCCGGAAGTTTTGAGACGGTATTAGGGTAGGTGGTTATAGCTGCCTAAGACTATTGTAACTTTAGTGTATTATTATATGCTTAATAAGCTGACGTCCCAACTTTTGTCATTCCACATTGAAAGAGAGGCTGCTGCTTCTATACTAAATACTCGATACTAAAGACTGCTTCTCACAACTGCCTCGTTTACAGAATGCATTTGTGTTTTGAAGACAATTTGAAAGCTCGCTATGCAATAACGTTTCGTTTTAAACTGGGTAAAAGCACCACAGAAATTTAAGAGATGCTTCAGTCTAATCATGGGTTATGCACTTTTTTTACACTGCCGCAAGAGGCCATGCAAAGCTAGTCCACCGGGAATCTCATACTGACCGTCTTTTCCTACAGCAACGGCATCGTCTGAGTTATGTCTGGCCAGACGGTCAGCAAAGAGTACTTTATGAAGGTTTTGAGGGCGTTCATGAAGAGATTTCGCCTCAAAAGAAAGGCCACAGTATCTGCACGAGGACAATGCGCCAGTCCAAAATTCCATCGTTGCAACTAATTACTTGATAGAGATGGGCATCAAGTCTGTCCCTTACTCTCTCTCTCTCTCTCTCTCTCTGCTGTCCAGACCGCGCTCCGTGTGAACTTTGTTTATCCCCTAAACTGATAAGATGGAGGAGACTGTGACAAGGGTCATGGACACCTTCACTTTTTAGGGGCTTCATGAAGTGACTGGTGCGAGACAAGTGCATGGAAGCCAGAGAATTCTACTTTGAATAGGTGTTGTACGTCTTTGAAATTAATAATTGTCTGAAAAATATTCTCCTGAAAAGCGGTTCACAACTTCTGAAACCACCTTTTGTGTATAAACACATACACACACATCGACACCCCCACATACATATGTATGTATGTATGTATGTATGTGTTTATGCATCTACGTGTGTTTGTGTGTTTGTTTGTGTGTCTGTGTGTGTGCGTGTGTATATTGTGTTTGAGTGTGTGTGTGTGTTGATGTATCTGTGTGTGAGTATAGATACTCATACTAATGGATCACCGTTGCTTTTGTCGATGAGTATTTAGTTGTTCGATCAAATGAATTACCTGTTCACTGGATGAGTGAATACGTGGGTGAGAATTCAGTAGGCGTGTGTAGCGTTATCGAAATTCCTTAATAGAAAAAGAGTGGTATTGTTACGTGCATGCATTCAAGCATATATACACTATGGAATCATAGGCATTAGCATGTGATATAATCCGCAAATCACCTAACGGTGTATGTCATTCTTTTCAGTACAAACGTACCAGTATTACTAACATGATGTTAATGTATTCGGATCTTTTAATCAACTGTAAATTAACAAACCTAGCATGAAAAGTTACGTATGTATGGAAAAGCATTTTGTATTTGAGCGAGTAAAACCCAACCACCCATGAAAATCCGTAGCAAATGCATTATGTTTGATTAGGCTTTAAAAGTTTAGATTAACTCTCAAATGACGAATTTGGTCAAATTATGTCGTTTACGGCCAAACCAAAATCAGATGAAATGTAAATTTATTCCTCTTCAACAATGGTATCATTTAACGAATTAGTAGGAACAAATTTAAAGAAAATTTCTTAGAGAAACTCTCATGCGTTAAAACAATAAGTTGATGTAAGTAGTGTAGAACTTCAGCGCCGAAACCATAACTAATTCCACATAGAAAAGATACTGGAATGTTACTTACGTTTATCAATAATTATCAACGTGAATATTAGCGGCATGAGTGTACACTAAAATATAAACGGTATGAATATACACAAAAATATGTTCGTTGTATACGATGGCTGTTTATATGTATTTACGATTTAACTAATACACCATAGAAACCGGGAAACCGGGCTCATGAGCCTAGCTAGGCTTTAAAAGGGTGCATAAATAAATAAAATTTTTGGAAGATTCAAAATTTCATTCTTACATCTGTTCCGGTATCTCTTGCGTACCATTCCAATAACAGCTGTAATTATATAAATACATTATATATAGCACACCAGAATCATATCGTCAGTGTTATTTTTAACAAAGTGAAAATTAAGAAACATACTAACTAATCAAACACTTATCTTAAGCGAGAGGCAACCACATAACCTTTAAAAATTATTAACAAAAGCAAAATCCAACATGAACAAACAGAATAAAACATTTACAGTATCCAAGTGTAATGATAACGTGTCAATACATGCATACTGGTAGATCCATCAGAACAAAATATTGACATATTTTCGCAAATGCAGATATGGACTGCAAAGGCAAAAAATTGATCTGCTCCATTAAATACCCGAATTGTGAGGAACTATAAATTGGCGAAACAGGGAATGCATTATCGGAACGCTCACGAGTCCACAGACAACAAATCCGGAACACTAATCTTCACCAAATTCCATTCAACGGTCATATAGAAACATGTGGTCAGAAAATGTTTCTAATTTTTCCTTCCCACAAACTACATGACACAAGTGAGATTGGAAGAAAAATAAAAGAAAAACGGTTTATTGAAATGTTCATACCTGCTCTGAACGGAAATAACAACAATAATATAGCAACCAGTTAATGATGTAGATTCAAAAGTATCTTTAACATATAAATACAGGCAAATTACAGAAGATTCCCACCAATTGAAATAAAAACGATCGAAACCAATTGAGTTTGCTCACTCATAAAACCATTACATGTAAACCGCAAGCGAATTGGCTAACATAAAAGCTGGAACTATGCCAGTAATATCGATAAATCCGGAAAACTGTGTTGTTTAAGTTGCATGCGGACTGGTCAAAATAATATTCCAAAAATTTGGCTTGTTGGAGCCCTCTAAGAGATACAAAAAGGAAGGAGCTAGTCATTTCACTAGGGTTGTCAAGAACTCAGCTGTCAGTTAAATACATTTTGAAATCTGATGATTACTACGAACGTATGAAAGCGCAAATTGAATTTTATTAACATTACGCATTATTTCTTAAATGTTTAACACACTTCAACATTGTCAAAAAATTCATATTCTTTTGAAATACCATAATAACAAAAGTGGAATCCAGACCATATTTTAAAATTATTCAATTGATATATTAGAGTATACACATTTACACAACTTCGGAAACAATATATATATATATATATATATATATATATATATATACACACACGCACACAAACAGCCAGATTTGAGTATATAAATATATACATATACAAACACTATATCTATATATTTGTGTATGCCAGTAACTATGAGGGAATGATGTATGGACATTCATGGATGTGATCAGTGAGAGACATACTTTTTATATCTCTGTATGTGTGTGCTGTGTATGTTCGTGTGTGTATCATTTCCTCTGTGTGTGTGTCTATGTGCGCGCGCGCATGCACTTATTGGAACATATACAATTACATTATACAAGTATTAAATGCGATTCCATTATAAATATATTTTATACTCACTCCCGGCATGAATTTAACATAAAAACTCAATATGCAAATATTTGTACACGTGATTCATTCAAGCTTATACACTACATAAATTATGTACATTTAACGAATCATGCACAAAGGCAAGCCAATATACATGTATATATATATATATATATATATATATATATATATATATATATATATATATATATATATATATATATATATATATATATATATATATGCGTGAGTGACTTTTCATATCAAAATACATAGCTTCGAATTCACTGTCAACATTTTCCATGCACAAATCAATACAAATACACTCCGCCACACAGTACTAAGTAAACCTTCACTTTATTGTTAAATTGTTTTTATACATAACTTCACGTAAGAACACATTTATAAATATATATATGTGTGTGTATGTGTGTGTATGTGTTTAAGTGTGAAAGTGTGCGTATGTTTGTGTGAATGTGTGTATATATATGTATATATATACGCACATCCACACATACAGGAATACAGACACTTCTCTATATATATTTACATAAGTTAACTGTAGAAATTTCAATTTGTTACGTGTGCACTCGCACCTACACACAACACGCACACGCTCCCACACATTTATTCAATATTCACTGTTTACATCTGTGCGAATGACATTTCTCTCTCCAATGCATAATTTAATTTTCACTTATCGCTTGTTACTACTCTGTAGGAAAATAATCTTTTCTATTCCATATTTTCTCCTCTTATTGTTTTTTCTTCATTCCTTACTTTCCACACACACACACATATATATATATATATATATATATATATATATGTGTGTGTGTGTGTGTGTGTGTGTGTGTGTGTGTGTGTGTGT
>NC_068990.1:80821119-80824872 GCF_001194135.2 Octopus bimaculoides | reverse complement strand
ATATATATATATATATATATATATACACACCTTGGTTCAATTGAAGATTCTCACCCTTATAATAAATATGGAAGTATACAAAACAAAGCGATTGTAAATAACAACAATAGTAATGGCTTCGAATTTTGCCACAAGGGCAACACTTTTGTGGGAGAGGGTGAGTCGATTACGTCGACCCAGTGTTCAACTGGTACTTATTTTATCCACAGTCACATCAGCTCTCTGGTTACATACCGATATTTCTGAATTTTTTCAATTTCTTTGGTATCGACTCTGCTATCATAGGGAATTGCATAAACCATGATGTTACATTGTTTGTTTATTTGTCATCTATGATCATATTCGATCTAATTGCTTCAATAGTATGACCAGTCTTATGGGGGAAGTCTCACATGATTCTGTAATTCTCATTTTCTGTACGACGTCTGATTCGTGTTCATATTACTTTTCTTCTGTTTTGAAGTCATACACTCGGCTAACATACCAACGCACGCTTTTGCTTTCATAATCATGCCTGCGATTATACTCCTTTTGTGCTAGTATACTGCACTCGTTCAGAAGGTGATTGATACTTTTCTTTCCTTTCCTGCTGATTTTACATTATTATCAATAGTCATTTCTATCACATGCTTTCACTGCAGTACTGGGCGCAGCTCTGTGTGCTTTGAGTACGTACAGTGGTTTGTTTCAGTGTTGTTTTATTGAAAGTGCTTTACATAGGCTGTATTTGGTGCTTAGTAGTACTATTTTGTTTATGTCATACAGATTTCGTAAATTTTGGTGTTATTATTATTATTATTATTATTATTATTATTATTATTATTATTATTATTATTATTATTACAAGCAGAGATCAATGAAAGAGAAGCAGAGATCAATGAAAGCAAAAAGAAAAAAAAATACAATTGTATTTTAATTGCAAATGTATTTTATTCGCACTGCTAAATAATAATAATGACCATGAACAAAACATAAAAAAACACTATCTAATATTTTTCCATCTCCTTTGAATATTTCAATTAGAAGCCTTGTGAACATTGCAAACACAGCGATACAGATGCACGTACGAAGACAAACGTCAATTATGGAGTCATTAGGAAGACATTACATTTTACAAGTATTCTTTTGGAGATAAACGACTGGAATTGGAAATGTTGAAATGTTGAAACAACTTAAGCTTGGCATCGGTCTTTCAATGTCGATTTCAAAAGCACGCAGTTTGAGAAGTGTAACCATTCTATTGCTAAGATTCCTTGTTCCATCCAAGGAAGACTCAGAGAGAGAGCTATGGTAGATATTTCAATAAATGGCAGAGCCGGTGATAAGGGGAAAATTGGGTTCATCATTGGTACACACATCCCTATGACTCCCACTTAATCACAAATCGAGAAAGCAAATATGACCTGTTAGGCAAAACCTCCAAAATAGACACCTGCGCATAACGCCTGGAATAACAAAAGAAACGAAGGACAAAAGACCTAGTAATGCAGGTTGACGGGCCTAATACACAATGAGGCACAGTCTTCATTGCTAGGAGTGAATCAAGAAGCCAAGAACACCCTCTAACAGTTATAACGAAGGCAATGAGAGTCAGCCACAGTAACAATCTCAATGATAAAGCTTTATATGAGACCCCACCCAATACTAGTACCGCTCTATCCATTTGTTAGACTTTTGACCAAACAGGAGCTGAAAGTGATAGACATATTTTTAAAAAATCAGAGAAATGCTCCAATTTGAAAGCAATAATACATGTGAAGCGAAAATCTTAACTGCCATGGAAGAACTCATCTCGCAAGGAGAAAATCACATCTCTTGTAAGGAGGTACCAGTCCCTTCCAAGCGTGAAACGTAATTCTCGGATATTCGCAACCTGTCTAAAAAATTTAATAAGCCACTGATATCAAATACATCGGCCTTTTTAAAGGTAGTATGGATCAAAATAAAAAGACGATTTTAATTTGACAAGAGGAGAAAAATATTACAATTTTCCGACAGATATTACAATGTTTTATGTTATACATCTAAAAGATCTACGCCCTCAGTTGCTTAGAGTAACCCAAGAGCTTCACACGGAACATTATGGAATTTATGAGCATAAACAATAAAAGAAGGAAGCGGCAATGTGTAATCGGTTCCATAGTATGCCCTTATCAATATCCTCAATATCACCAGCATCATGAATAACACATGTAGGGCACCGGAAACTAAGCGTCCTAACTCTCTAACACATACAACCGATGTGATTGACTTTATGGTTTTAGTAAGTTTAGTGCTGTGGAAAAATTAGCGAAGGAAACAAAAAAAGAATACAAATGGATCAAGGTAGAGATAAAGTAAGTTAAGGGTTGAGATTCCTTCGCCAAGTTTGCGTCTACCTGGCTAGACTCCCTCAAGTTTACAATTATCCGAATACGTAGTGAAACTCTAACGAAAGTATTGTATTTACTGACGACGAACGGTGAAACTAGATGACCACATGGTAAACAGAAAATCTTAATTCAATACCAATCGAATAAAACTTTCCTCACAGAATATGGTTGACTCTACGGTCGAAATAAGAAAATGTCAAATACGCTCATAATAGATTTCGAAAGAATGGAGTTAGACGTGACTGGGGCAAAGGGTAAAATGAATGGAGGAATGTCCTGATGCTAACTAAGGAAAAGCTTACTGACCCTGTTCAGGGAGTTTATTTCGTTTGTATTTCTTTTGTGTACAAAAATAATTCATCCATTTTGGTAAGCCCTTTTCTAGTACGCGCAATGACCAGATTATTATTATTATTATTATTATTATTATTATTATTATTATTATTATTATTAGTATCATCATTATTATCATTATTATTATTATTATCATCATCATTATTATTATTATTATTATTATTATTATTATTATTATTATTATTATTATTATTATCATCATCATTATTATTGACATTGTTGTTTTTGTTGTTGTCATCATCATCATCATCATCATCACCGCCGTCGTCGTCTTCATCGTTGTTGGTAGTGTTTTATTCTCACTAGTTTTATTTCAATAACAAATTCATTTGATGTTTCATTACAGAGTTTCCATTAATGAAAAAAAAAAGAAAAGAAAAGAAAAGAAAGAAAGAAAGAAAGAAACGATAAAACATTAAACAAGCAATATTAATTTTCTTGTTTACATTTTTATCAGTGAATTTGTTTTGAAAAAAAAAATTATTTACACTGAAGTATTGCTTTAATCAAAACTAAGCCGACCTACAGTAATAATTATGACTTTATTTAGCTTCCATGTGTAGCAAAATAATAAAATTCACTACTAATAATATTTCACTGACGTGTTGTGAATATCTATCTGCCTATGTACTGGTGCACGAGCATATGTGTAAAGGTGTGTGTGTGTGTGTGTGTGTGTGTGTTTGCGTGAGTGTGTGAGTAATTGTGTATGTATGTGAATGTGTGGATGTGTGTGTGTCTGTGTGCATGTGTGTGTGTGTCTGTGTGCAAGTGCCTGTGTGTGCATGTGTGTGTATGTGTGTATGTTTGTGTCTGTGTCTGCGTGTGAGTGCGTGTGTATTTGTGTTTTTTCTGTGAGTGAGTGCCTGTGTGTTTTTTGTGTGTGTATGTGTGCTTTTTTGTGTGTGTATGTATGTTTTTTCTGTGTGTGTTTGTGTTTGTGTGTGTGTATGTATGTTATTTCTCTCTTTCTCTCTCTCACTCTCTCTCTTTCTCTCTCTCTCTCTCTCTCTCTCTCTCTCTCTCT
>NC_068990.1:80820200-80821109 GCF_001194135.2 Octopus bimaculoides | reverse complement strand
TCTCTCTCTCTCTCTCTCTCTCTCTCTCTCTCTCTCTCTCTCTCTCTCTGTGTTTGTGTGTGTGTTTGTATTACTGGAAGAACTGAGCGCTTGATACATTAAACAGAGTTTACATAATTATCAGTAAACAGTTAGTGAATTTAACTCCATTGTAACTCAGTTTCATAGTCATATACGTGAAATATGTGTTTATAATTCTTCAGAGACTATTTTGAGATAGAGCGGACATATTTAAGGCGACTCCCATGATCCGATAGGTTAAAGACTACAAATACTCTATTCTCCAAATACCGTGTATTATAAATGCAACCAGAACATGGATTGTGTCTAAAAGTAATTCCTCAGCGATGCGGAGTCCTTTTATTACTGACGATATTTTACAGGTGATTGTGTTGTTCAAAATTTGATGCGTTTTTGCGCCATCAATGATTTTCCATGTTATTGGAAAGCATGTTGTCTGATTATTTTCAGACGTATTTGGACTGAGATTTGGAATTTCTATTTCCTTTTCCGAAAGAATGGGTACCCTCACGAGATCCAGGGATTTGAAGTGAAGCTAATCTATATATATAAAAATGAGAATGTGTGTCTGTCTGTCTGTCTGTCTGTCTGTCTGTCTGTCTGTCTGTGTGAATCACTAAAACTCGAGAACTACGCAACCAATTTCATTTAAATTTTACACATGCCTTACTTAGGGTTCCAGTTGTGTTTTAGTCAAAAAAATTATTAACTTCTTGCAGAGTTCGAGCACACGGCAACATAATATCTCCTCCACTATTTAAGTATTACGTGTCAAAAGTGAAACAAAAACACTCATGTCAAATACTTTCACTTTAAAAATGAAACTATTCCACTAACTGAAACAATCACATTTCGATACTGTAGTGACAGATACTTTCACAGAGAGAG
>NC_068990.1:80814513-80819370 GCF_001194135.2 Octopus bimaculoides | reverse complement strand
GTAGCTGGTCTTCTCTTGGAAGAGCCCTGCTTCTCACATGGACAACTGTATGTTGGCTGCTCAAGAGTGGGCAGCAACAAAAAACCTATTTGTATATGCACCACAAGGGAAAACAAGGAACATAGTTTACAATGAGGTGTTATAATCACAACAGCAAGAAAGTATGTACATGATCACGTTCTTTTACGAAACTTCATTGACTTTCATATATTTATATTGATATACATATATATAAGTGTGTTTGGATGCGTGTGTGTATATACATCTCTATATATAAAGATGATGCGTAGTCTAGACGGTGTTTTTAGATTTCATTATTCTCTTTAACCCGGGCAACGCCGGGTATTTCTGCTAGTAATATATATATGCAAGAAAATATGTGCAAACAATTGAATTAATTGACCCTGTAGGATGTCTGGTTTTTAATGAAGTGGCACTCGTCCCTGATGGTGGTACTATAAGCCCATTAAACTAGTTCTGAGTCGGTTTCGACATAAAATTGATAGAATGAAAGCATTTCATCAAGTATAGCTTACTTTGATTCTCATTCTATTAAAATGCTTACTGTTGCTACTTGTATGAAATAAATAAAATATAGATGCCCAATTTCAAAACGTATAAGGGATAATAGCATAAGATCTTTTAGCCTATCGTTGTGTTTGGAAACAGTTTTCAACATTGTTAGACATCACCATGCAAGTCAGACACAAGCTTTAAGACACATATGTTCATTTATCGCAAGCGGTACATAAAATATGATATGATAATATGCAAATGACATATTTGTTCGAACGTTTCATTACATGATTTGCATAATTAATTTGTATACTTGATAATGTTGATCTGCAGTTGATAAAGTCCATACATATGGAAGTGAAATGCTGTTTTGTTTTTGAATGTAAGGTTAGATATAGAATAGTTTCAAGTGAAACGTTAAGTCGCGTAGACTTTGATATTTCTACGCCAACGTTTAAACTGTTACTAGACGATAACTGCAGGAAAAAGACGTGAGCTGGGAGAACATTCCAGAAAGCCTATTTTCTGAATTGAAAGGACTGGGCGAGTTAAGAGGGTTGAATATATGGAGAGACAATTGCATCGAGGGTGTTACAGTTGGAGTTAGGGCACTACGAGTCTAGCCAGCACCCATAAATTATTATTTTGCAAACAGAAACTTTTGCGACACGATATCGATTCCTGATTGTAGATTTTTACCAATATGTACTGAACAATGCATAGAAAAGCTGGTAAGTTAAAACTGGTTTTCATATTAATGATTAATCACACAACCACAAGTTTCACCTGGCCAGTATTTCGGAACCAGCTACCTTTACCGATGCAGAATTTCAAAGAATAAGCTAAAAACAAGGAATTTACTGACAAATGATAAAAAATAAAAAAAATTATAGCATTCCATTTTTCTGCTCAATGAATTTAACACAAACACAATAATTAGAAGAGCAACAATATCAAATACGTTTTTCTCTTACAAATATTGATCCATGTTTATGTGAGTTCATAATATTTCTTTCAGTGGAAAACAATATCTAACAAACGATCTGAGTGTGTACTATTAGTGTTATTTCAGGATAAACAAACTTACAGTGTCGTCGAAAGACTACTAGCGACATCAGAACACACACTGATAAATATTAACGTATATATTATCGTAGAATCTATAGGAAAAATGAAATATCGAAGTGAATTGTTATTGTAGAATGTAATAATTGAGAGATACGGGGGCGTGGGTATATGCATAGCTACATATACATATATCTGTGTGTGTGTGCGTGTGTGTGTGTGTGTGTGTGTGTATAAGTATATGTGCATATACACAGATATGTAGATATCCAAACATAAAACTATATTTATATATATATATGTTTACTCATAACGTGCTCGTATATGCACTCACAGAGGTATACATATACTCGTATATACAATGCCACAGTGTAGAGATTATAAAATGTATCGGTTTTAAATTTTGGCACCAGGACAGCAATTTTGGGAGAGGGAATAAATCGATTATGTCCACTCCAGTGCTCAACTGTTACTCATTTTATCGACCCCGAAAAGGTGAAAGGCAAATTTGACCTCTGCAGAATTTGAACTCAGAACCTACAGACGGACGAAATCCAGCTAAGCATTTTGCCCGACGTGCTAATGATTCTGCCAGCGCGCTACCTTAAGTGTTGTAAAATATATGAAATATATATTTTCCGTAGTTCAAGCATTATTTGATACAAAATTCTATTAGTGTACTCGATGGATAGATGTGTATAGGGTATTAAACATTGGTAGCCTTTTCATAGTTTAGCTCTGGGCTGGGTTTTTATGACACTCGTGTACGCTTGCCAACCACATGGTTCCGGGTTCAGTAGCACTACGTGGCACCATGGGCCAGTGTTTTCTAATATAGCTTTGGGTAGGCTAAAGCCTTATAAGTGGATCTGGTAAACGGAAACTGAAAGAAGTCAGTCGTGTATATATATGTATGTATGCATGTATGTATGTATATGGGAGTATCTTTGTATATGCGTTTGTCCCCCATCACCGTTTGACAGCCGATTTTGGTGTGTTTATGTGCCCGTCATTTAGCGGTTTGACAAATAGACCGATAGAATAAGCACCATGCTAAAAATAAAGATCTGGGAGCACCTGGCTCAGCTAAACCCTTCAAGGTGGTGTCCCATCATGGCCGCAGTCCAATGACAGAAACAAGTAAAAGATAAAAGATATTTTACAACCTTCCCATTTCGAAACTGATATAAAGTCATGGAATTTTCAAAAGAGTCAAGTTGAAAATCGTAACAATATGAATACGATGACAATGACAATAATATTTTCAAGGAATTCATTTTCAAATGAGTCAAATGCCAATCATCCAGCCATCCAATATGTCTGCCTATCGTTTTCAGGAAAACCTATTTCATCTCATAATTAACATGGAATTCCGAAAAGGTACGAATCCATTTAGAAGAGAACTAAAAATCAATATGACAAAAACGAATAGAAATGTATTCTTATAGTCGAACAAAATGAAATAACTTTTATAAAACGATTTCTTTCTCTTTCAGAAAACTGGGACAAAGAACTAGGATTGAAAATTATGAGGAATATAGCCAGCCTCAAATGATTTCCTACAGAAAATAGCATGAGTGTGAATGATGACGGCCCTCTTTGAGGTCTCTATCGGTGAGCCTATCGGGTCCGCGGGTGAGTTGTTTTTCTTTATATATTTACTTTATAGAAGGTACTTACTTTTTCTGTTACCTTTTAATTTCCCCACCCGTGTTATCTCTTTAAGAGATTATATTATACATTTTATCACTCATTAACAAACATTCCAACCGTCGAAGCACTGGCCTTCAAGCATTAACCAGACATAGATATTAATGAGAGTATCATCTACTCTAGACCAGTGCTACTCAAAGTGATGGTCCGCAGACCGGTGCCAGTCCGCGAGTCATCAGCTGCCAGGACGCGGCGTGTTTCCAGAAAAGAAAGAAGCATTATTAAATGCTCATAAAATGCTTATGTAATATTGTATTATTTGTTTACAAACTAAATATAAGATAGAAAAAAATTGTCAATTTTTATTATATTCATTATATATATTGTTTCCGGTATGCATCAATATTTCTAAGAAATATTACCGGTCCCTGGCATATTAAAAAACAAACTGCCACTTCAGATAATTTGAGAAGCACTGCTCAAGAAGCTACTAAAATGTGAGTGTGCTGATAACAATATAAAACCACACATTCCTTTATCTCGCTAATCTAGTCGGTTCTTTATCAAATGTAATATCCACTCCCATTTTTTATTGTTGTCTTTTCTTTATTCTGTAGACCTGTGTGAGAATATTCTACTGCGAGGGAATATTTTAAAGAAAAAAGTCCGCATGTTCCTGACGAGAACACACACCGAACAATTAAAGGACATTCATAATGTTTCGTAATAGACATCCGATGTTCTTTTGAAACAATTGTAGTACTCAATGACATCTTCCACTCCATTTATTTACAGATTTGATTATTACATTATAACCAACATTTGTGGCGTTTGAAATGGAGTTGTATAATATCTGTCATCTCATCGAAATGTCCTGCCTAATCTCTATATGAGACAAACTAATTTGATTCATTAAATGATTTATTGATATATTTTCGAGTCAACTATGTTCCCTATAGAAACCGTGTTTCTATAGGAAATAATACCGAGATGAATGAACCGAGTCTTACCACAATCACTCGACTGATCCTTTTACATTGCATACACGTAATTGGTTAGCGCTATCAACTATTTTAGCTCTATTTTATTTACGATGAACCGCCGAATAGCGCAACCAGTCATTAAGCGATGACAGGAATATATAAGAAAGACATTCTCTCTTATGTCAACACACAGTGCAGCTTCCCTTTATAGTTGTGGCTGAAGAGGAGATAACCACTCCGAAATCAATGCATCCCACTGTCTGGTTATGTAGCGCTATCAGTTGATTTGTTATATTTACATCTATTTGTCTACAGCGAGACTTTTCTAGAATGACAAGACAAAGTGAATGGCTTTATTACGAGTTCGAATTTCCCTCAAGCATCAACGAAATGACAATAAGTTTGCATTTATACGCATCACGGATATATACTCTTTTATTCTTTTATTCTTTCATTTGTTTCAGTCATTTTGACTGCAGCCATGCTGGAGCACTGCCTTTAGTCGAGCAAATCGACGCCAGGACTTATTCTTTGCAAGCCGTATCGTTGGACTGCATATATATCTCTATGTAGAAACATATAAGCATTTGATATAACATGCGTAGATATGAACATATATATATATATATATATATATATA
>NC_068990.1:80812697-80814112 GCF_001194135.2 Octopus bimaculoides | reverse complement strand
ATATATATATATATATATATATATATATATATATATATATATATATATATACATATATCCATTCATAATATATATATGCATACATAATATATGTCTGTATATGTTTATATCTTTCTTTACTTATATATATATATAAGTCAACATGAATATATGTAAATAATGTAAATATGTATGTATATATGATGTATGCCTCTTCATTGTTATCCAAAATGAGCATAAGATATTGTTCACAATGCATTATTGATTTCTAAAAAAACTATAATATTCTCATTATTTTATTTAATATTGGTAGCTTATTTTATCTGAGTGATTGTTTTTAATTTATTAAAACCGATCAATGATTTTCTGTGATTTGCTTATTAGAGTATTAGTTGCTTTCTATGTCGAAATTTTTAATGTACTACGTAGCTTTGATCTGATGTAATTAAATCTACTATGGATTATCTGCTTCACTCGTTGGTGTCAAGAATTCAAATAAGTATAAAGTTTACTAGTATTGGTGCTAATATCAATTATATTAACTCACCTATACACAAACACATACATACACACAAATATATACACGTTTATGTATATATATTTATAATGGAGTGTCTTTGTGTGTTTGTATATGCTTCTTTTTTTTGTGAAGCTAAATCTAATTTATATTTCGTATTTTGCCGAACCTTCCTTCACATCTAATCTAATATATTCGATTTTGTATATTTATCTGCTTTTTTTAAAAATTATTTTTACTTTCAATCTCAGTTTTTGTACGTCGCAATGTTTTTTGTTTTTCTTTCTGTTAAGCTTAATAATAATGGACATGACTGAAATAAAACGAGAGGAATTCATAAAACTCTCACACCACCGTATGAATAGTAAAAATGTCAACAATGAACGAATATGTAATGTGTCAGTCACTTTACTCACAGATTGCATTATTTAGATGTAGTGTGTAAGTCTGTTTATTGTTTATATTTCAGTGAAGATTCCCTCCAATTGTTTTATTGATGATGCTATTTTAGACAAGAGAAACTTAAGATGTGTTTCATTCTGGATAACTGTTGTGTTGTAAAACGGATACTGAAAACAATACGTGCGGATAAATCTGGTCCTTGTTTTAATGACAACGATACACAGAATTATTATAAGAGTTAATTTAAGAGGGCTCGAACACTGAAGACTTAAGATGAATTGACAATAAACGTTCTTATTGAAAGAATCTTAGAATAATTCAGTCAATTAAAAGATTAATGAGTGCAAATAATGTGGAATAATAAATTATTTTATTTAAAATTAATTTTTAAATTAAAAAGTAGATATTTATAATGAAATGTAAATGAGATAATATATGAATTCGCTACTCGTTTTCTCTATCACTGATTTTAACGATTCATCTACAGCATCGCTTGTAGAATGATACTTTTCCTATA
>NC_068990.1:80808192-80812168 GCF_001194135.2 Octopus bimaculoides | reverse complement strand
ACTGATGAATTCCGTTAAAAGAGTAAAACGTCTTTTAAACAAAGTGTGTTTTTTATAACACATGATTCATTGATGTAGCGAAATCTGAAATATCGGTGCCTCGGCAAGATTGTTTTTTCCTAATCAGAGAACTGTTTTCAATTAAAAAAATTGGGTCTTCTGTGTACTTAGGCTTGCCAAGTTCATATAAATTAGTATAAGTGCGAAAGAAAATGCTGTAGACGTAAATATATTTGTCATGTAGGATTCCGTTTTCGGAGAAGAAATTCTCTCTTTAAACGATATATATTGGCGACAAAGACGAAAGAATTTTCACGACGACGTCTCCTGAACCTACACTGAATGAATATACAGATGGCTTAGTTTAAAGATAATTTAAGAATAACAACTCAGCATCTATTAATGAGAACAATAAAGCTTATAGAAAAATTCGAGCTGACAATTCAATTTTCATCTATCAGTGTATATATGTCTATATGCACACGCATATATGTATGTATGTATGCATGTATGTATGTATGTATGTATATGTGTATGTATGTATGTATGTATGTATGTATGTATGTATGTATGTGTATATATATATTATGTTTCGACTAAAGATTAGTCCAGGCCATGTCAAACTTAATAGCACCACCTGATAGGATTTGCTAAATCCTTTTTAAGTCAAGTAGATACACACTTTGCTCGTTGAGTATGGGTAGTAGTGACTTCTTTTTAGGCTAAAGGTAACGTCCAAGAAAACGACTATTTTCAAATTAGTTGTAACTGTTACTGAAAGGCTGAATTATTTGATGATCGTTATTTGATCCTTCCGATTTTGGACGGTACCTTTGGCCTAAAAAGAAGCAACTACTACCCATACTCAACAGACAGACACACACACACAAATAAAAGTGTGTGTGTATGTGTGTGTGTTTGTGTGTGTGTGTGTGTGTCTGTGTGTGTGTGTGTCTCTGTGTGTGTTTTGTCGCAATCCTGCTCATAATCTGTTTGTATGCCCGAGTTTTCAGTGGAAGTCTTTTGTTCCAGAAATCATAGAGCACTTACAATAGCTTAGTTACCAAGGTAACTTCTCAAACACATTGATATGTGCTGGTCCCTTGAATTGGACAATGAGATAATAACGTATCATCAGAATTTAGGGTAGTGAGCTGCTTGAACCCTTAGCACGCCGGGCAAAATGCCTAGCGGCATTTCGTCTGTCTTTACATTCTGAATGAAAATTTTGCCGAGGTCGACATTGCTTTTCATCCTTTTGGGAGTCGATAAAATAAATAGTAGTTGAACACTGGGTCAATGTAATCGTCTTAACCCTTCCCCAAAATTGCTGGGCTTGTGCTAAAATTTGAGATCAGTATATTAATATTATTAGAATTTGATGGAGTGTGTGAATAATAGCTTGCTGATATAGATGTATTGAGTCATAATTATTCATAGAATGTAGCAATTCGTTTGTAACGTAGCCATTCTGTAAATAAACTGTATAATGTGTTTTAATGATATTTTAATGAAATTCAACTTATTAAATTAAGCAGGTGATCTACTTTGTTGATGTTCCCTTGATGATTCGAAAAGATGAGTTCTACCATACTTTCAGTTTTTATTTTAAGTACCCTTATATTCGTGAGCAGCCACAGTTTCCCTGATTAGCCCTCCACACTTTGGGCCAGCTGAATGTTTAGGATGTTATAGATGGACAGACAGAGAGAGTGGGGTAGAGAGAAAAGCGATGAGAAGAGGGAGAGTGAGGGAGAATAAGATGCATCAGTGCGTGGTTGATTCTTTATTCAAATATTCCGAAGGGATGAATTTGAACGATGGTCTCAACGGGATTAAAGATCTCGGCGCAGAGAATCTAAACAATGTATCAACGCTTTCTATTCGACATCCTAATGATTATACCACTTAGCTGCCTGAAAATTTGATACAGTAGATGCAAATTTACGTTTGAAAATTTATGAACATTTTTATGAGCTTCTTCTTTGTTGCATTTGAATATTACAAGTTGACGGAAGACTTACTGTGAAGAATATTATTGTGCTGTGTAGATAATCCTAAAAATATGTAAATTCATAATTATTAGAACCTTTCGTTTTAATTACAATATGTTATATTTTATTGTACGTAAGCATTATAAATATTCATTTCAATAAAATGTATTGTCATTGTATTTAAAAAGAAAACAATATTTTTGTCTCCAATGAAATATCGTATATATTCAGATAGAATATTCAAATAACTAAAATATAACTATAATTATACGATAGGAAGTCTCATCACAATACAAAATAAAATAGCATATGTTAACTCAGCCTGATACATATATGTATACATATATAACAAACGATAATTCAAGAAACACGATAATACAATTATTAATATCATTGCGCAAAGAAGCTAACATATATATTCCTACAGTTCTATGCTACAAAACGTAACATTCAGCTATTTGAGAGCTCTAGAGAAGAAACTATTGCTGAAGGTAAAAATTTATATTAAATATATGTTTAAGGTCAACCAGACAATAACAAATTGAACAAAATCTCTCGAGTGTGTATCTTGGAATGTTTGTCGAAGTTTCGTCATATCTACTGAAATGGTGAAGAATATCCAAATCAGAGTTTGCATGTACTTACTCGTTTGGGGATCATTTCAGCTACGCCGCATTTTTCTAATTCATTTCTTATTCACCATTTTCATACAGAGATTTCTAAGTCATTATGAACGAGGCAAAGATTACCAAGACGTTGTTGCCGTCGACGTATTTTAGTCGCAAGTCACCTTGATTGAATCTTTGTCGATTTGAATTATTCCAGGTGTGACTATCTGATTCAGGAATAGTGTTGGTCAAACTGCATAAGTTAATATATCCTTTTATTTAAAAAAAGACGTGTATTTAAGACATTTAATGTTGTTGTTGTATGTACTCTGACCTTTCTTATTATTAGCTTCAAGTTTTGCTTTTTATTAATTATTTTGTTTTCATTTATTTTAGCACGAGGTCAGTTTGGTCAAATAGATATAAGATGGAATTTTACTTTTATCCAGATAGAAAGCCTTAGAAGCATTATTATTCAATGTGCTTCTCAGATGAGTGAGAAGTGAGAGCTATTTCAAATGCTCTGACCACGCACAGATACACATCTTTGGCAACAAGTGAGAAATGGCAAATTCAACTAGCCAATGGGCTCCCGTCCACTGCACAGAGAAGAATTTGGCGCACTTCGATTTCTTTCAATTCGGACCAACGAAGGACAGTTGTCGAAGTCAAGAATTTGATTACTCATACTTGGTAAAAGTGGCTGGGAATTTGTCGGAATATCTGCGAACAAGAATATTTGTGACTTGAAACCAACGATGGCGCAAACGTATCGTTTCTGATAGAGACAATTTTGCGTAGCGTCTTTGTACATTGAAAGAACAGTTCAGCTGAAACTACTTTCGGACTCCAGACACAGAGTTCTTGAGGGGGAAGTTGATGGGGTGGTGCACAAGCAACGTTTAACTTTGGACTGGATATATTGTTCGGAATGATGATCAAAAATACCTATGCAGATGCAGTACGGCGTGTGTCTAGGTAGAAAACAAGATTCAAAAGAAAAAAAAAAAAGAAACACAATTTAAGAATTGCGTAAATTCCTAGTTGAACGCTTGTGGATTATGGGAAGCCAAATGGGAAACAAAAATAATTGTTATCTACATTAATGGAGGAAACAATTGAAAGAAGGAGATGAAGAATTTCAGTGAACTGCTTCAAAACGCATCGACAGTAGCGGAGTCACAAGTATAAAGTATAAATTTGCCTGCGTGAACAATATTCTTAATCGTCAGTAATGGTCCCCCTCGGTCTTGACCACGAGTTGACTGGCAAGCCATCATTTCATGTCTTGTGAATGGATTTGCTAAAAGGAAACTGAAAGAATCTTATCGTGTATATATATATATATATATATATATATATATATATATATAT
>NC_068990.1:80802256-80807971 GCF_001194135.2 Octopus bimaculoides | reverse complement strand
CAATAAAATCCTCGTTGATTTCAATCACGGCCTCCAGAAGAATTCAGAAACTTTTGCAACTCTTCTGGAAGGTCTCGTTGTTTAAGTTCACGAATGCCGCAATAATTCTTGCCTTCAGTTCATCTTAGGTGTTACAAGGAGTTTTGTTGGTCAATTGTTCGCTGACAGTCCTTCGAGGTCAGTTCACGAATTTTCATGATGATTTCATTTGTTCGGGAGGTCGATGGTCGCCCTGAACGAGGTGAGTCTTCAGCCGACAAACGACCAATCCAAAAGCATGACAACCACTCGCTAACTTTTGTTTTGCTTATGGTAGCTTTTTTGTTAGCTGTTTGTAGCATGACAACACTTTCAGCCGCTGTATTTCCCAGCACAAAACAATATTTGACAGACGCCATCGCATATATCAACGAACAGGAGAGAAGCACTGCAAACGAAAGACGCACCACGTGGCAGTATGACGTCATTCAAAGACACCAATAAGCAGACTTACCAGCTTACGCACATAAATGTGAAAGAAGGTGGGAAAAAAAGTACACGAATATCCATGGTAGAGTAATATGCTTTATTATTCTCAATCTAAACTGTCCGACGAACACTTTTTTGTGATATCTTCGTGATGGTTTTGCAGCTTTAACATATACATACACACATACACACACATAAATATATATATATGCGTATATACTCTTTAAATTATTCATGCTTCCACTATACTTTCTACAGAATGACGACGATGAATCTTAAATATAAAGCTAAAACTAAAACTAAGCTACGGAGAGAAGATAAAACTATTGTGTGCAATGTTACTGTCTCATGACACTTTCACTGAACCTAGTTTTATATTCACACCGCTATTTCTCACGTGTTGACAGATCTAAGGACTGAGAAATGATTGAATGAAACGCTAGGATGTCAACTAAATCCGGCGCGTTAAAATTTCTTTATATACCGCTACTGGCGTTAATACAATTTACATGTCATTCTTTGATGATGTATTCTAAATGTTCCTCGTAACCAAATGTCAAATATGGAATGGATTTTCTTAATTAGTTGTATACACTGCCTATGTAGAATAATGCAGATGATATTCGTCCTTTAATGTGTACGCATCCGACGTCGTTCCTTTATTTCTTAATGCGTAATATCTACAAGCTTTTGACTAATAACACGAATTGCAAATAAATCCTGAAAAATCAAACACCTGATTCGAAATACCATATCTTTACCTAAAGTTATGGGCTCGCCTACACTCTCGTGATACTTTTAAAACATCGCTGATTAGAAAGCAACTATATGTGAAAAGTCAGAAGTGATGTGGAAAGAGAGAGATGTAACTGCAAATTCAAAATTCACTTGATGCACACTACCATTCTCACAATCTCTGATAATTACATCAGACAGCTCCATTAGCGCTTCCCTTATTACTTAAGCAAACACGTATTTTCCTCGCTCCATTCCTTGCTCTTCGATGCTAACGTGTCTTCTTCCAGTTCTCTCTATAATTTGATCAGGACACATTTCGAATATATTCCATTTCCTTAGAAGAGCTTATTTATATTAAGTAGATCAGATATGACTAATTCAGTCTAAATCTATAGACGACCAGTAATAATTTCGTCCTGTCAGTCAGTTAGCTACAGTTCTTCTACAGTGCCATACCAATGCTGCTCTCTACTAAACTAATAACAGTCTAGCTTAAAGTGGTTGATTGATAAAAATGATTTAGGCAAGTGATGGAACTACACATACGATGAATCAATCTGTAATTAATATAATTCTTCCATCCTTCTACTGTATTAAGTAACACGGATTTCACAGGATTTATTTTTCAATCTTTGCAATAGTTATCTATTCATAATTCTTTATACAAAACAAATTCACCTTCTTAGTTTATTGGAGATAAAGTATTTAGGTCAGGGTGAAAATAAAAAATAGTCCAACATTATGCTGACAATTCTAAAGATTTCTGTCAGCTACATTTATATGTCGAACTTTATCTTTAGATAAATAGGTTACAATCGTTCATTTTCGTCTAATATGTTATAGCGAAAAGGTGTTAATGAATATGTAACAATACAACAAGCGTTACTGAAAAACTTTAATGATGTTTATATGTGTCAGTTGAAACAAACATTCTACTGATATTCTCTTCAGGATGCGTACGCACACACACACACACACACACACACAGACACTAGCCTGGGGTAAATTTGAAATTAATTCTTGATAGAGCCAGAGAATTGATTGGCACAATATATATTCTACACCCGACAGTTATGATCTTATAGACCTTAGAGTAATGTGTGATAACGAATGATAGACTAGTTTTGTACGATCCCTTCTATGTAGTCTATTTAGGATCACTTTTAAACTTTAGTGAGTATGGTAGATGTGGGCAGGGTGTAGTTCCTTAAAACATAACAGTTACTGCCCTTATTTTATATTTGAATGTGTATCTCGTAGCATAATAACCAGTAATAATGAGAATTATGCTGAATAGGTGAATCGTCAGACCAAATGCTTTATGCTCTTATTTAAAACACGATGATAAAGGCTTTGTCCTTCACGCTTCATAGGTCGACTAAATAATCACGAGTAAATTACTGGATACGATAAACCCGATTATTACTTCTCAGGAAATCCTCCGCTTGTGCCTATGTTAGGTATATTCATATAATAGTTTGTTCATTTCTTCATTTAGCGCCCTTAAAATATATTATATATTCTTTCTTTGCGTTTCAATAAGAATTATATACTGTTACACGCACAACCTTTAAAGGGAACATTCTAGCTGAAATATTCAACTTCTACCGTTGCAGAAGGCAAATGTACAAAGAAGTAAGCTAATAACCATTACAGAATAGAATATTATAGAACCAGTTCTAGAAATCTTTAGATGTTGATTATGTTAGCAAGAGTCTTCAAATCTTAAAAGGCTTTCCAACAAACGAACAAATCACAATCGATCACAGTCGATATGAAATCATTCCACCAGCGAATATACTTCTGATATTACCAGTTTTCTTTAACTTCTATGGCATGTGACCTAATGGTTAGAGTTGTCGCCTTATTATCATAATGTTGTGAGTTGAATTTCTGGAACGAGTGACACAGTGTGGTCCTTCAGCAAGGCAATTAACTTCCCGATTCTCCAGTTAGCTGACTGTAAACGAATCCATGCCGGTTGCTGATGCAGCCGTATATCCGTCCAGTTTAAATGTTCCAGTGGATTAGGGCTGAGGTTAAAGATAGAGTTCCTATGATTGTTTCTGATTACAGAGGAGCCTGAAACAAGGAGTAAAATAATGCTACATTACCAACCCAACACATACTCCCTTGTGAAGGAAGGATGGCTGGCTTTAATCTACTTTTGTATTAAATATTATAGGATTATCGTAAGGTTTACGACATTTACCCTTTCAATACGACCACAGCTTGCAATAATATACTGCTCCATGGATAAAATTCTCATAACAGTTAATAACAATATATCAGTGTTCTTTTAATAAAAAAAACCCTAGAGATATTGATTATGTGCAGCTATTTAAGCTGTATAAATATCTACCTTTTTGTGTAAATATAACTGATTTTGGCTGAAATTATTACGTTGATCATTGTAAATATTAAAATGTACTTTGTTTTCATACCCGTGTTATTAAAAGTTATCCAACACGAACATCTTATCACAGAATTAGTTATTAATTTAAGATACAAGGATGCATCTTGTGAACAACAGTTTTGTTGGTTACTGGATTCGAATGAGACAATTGATTCGCTACATCTCCAACATCTAGAAGACCGGGTTACTGTCTCTATGAACTTCGCAGTCAAATACTCAAAACCTATTATATCTGAAATACTCAAAGTCTATTATATATATATATATATATGTATGTATGTTTCTATCTATTTACCTATCTATTGGGTTCATAGGATTGTACGGCTTTCCCAGAGAGTTCCACTAATAGCATCGGCTAACAAACCGCAGAATAATCCAACAGAAACGAATATAATCCAGTCGGTAGATTCAACTTAAAAGGAGGAGTGTTTACGTCTTAACATTATGGACCGATATGTATATATGTCTTTTATCTTTTACTGGTTTCAGCCCAGGGCTGAGGTCATACTGGTGCACCACATGTAGTTACTCACTGTTGTTTCTGGTATTGTTTTCGGTGAAGTAAAGAGTTGGACGGAGTCGCTCTTCTTTGTGTCTCCTACCACGATGTGGGTTCATGTAGTATCTCAAATAGAAACTTATCCAGACATTCCTTGCAAACTTCCACATCAACAGCATATATATCACTATGGTTGCCTGACAGGATGCTGAGCAATTGCGGGTCCTTGGGACCCAGACTATTGCAGTACTGCGTCAATACTTTAGATGAGGAAGGTGGGATCTTTGCTATGATACAGTCCCGTCGAGTTCGCTTTAGATGAGGAAGGTGGGATCTTTGCTATGATAGAGTCCCGTCCAGTTCGAGGATTGGTATAGCTGTCAATTCCAAAAGTGAGAACTAAACCTTTCAAGACCTCCCAAATATATATCACCGCATATCTCTCTCTCGTCTTTTCTCCAAGGAATAGAGACTCAGCTCCTTTAGCCTCTCTCTCCTTTAGCCCAGCTCTCCTTAGCCCATCTTTTGCATCGAATCAATCTTCTGTGTGTATTGGCGTTGGATTGCTTCGAGTTCCACAGTTTGCTTCACACTCTCTGGGGACCATAACCTGAACAGTGTTGTCATCTTGGTAATATGCAAATGGAATGTTGCATCATTGATCATTTGAACCCCCAGGTCACCCACTGACTCTGACTCTGGGAGCGTATTACCTTCTGGTCCAGTGATTTTAGACTGTGTTCGACCGATAATGGAGTGTCTGAAATTACATAGCATTGTACTGCATGTTATTTTTGTTAGCCTATTTGTATATTTCATTCAGGTCTTTCTGAAGTTTTATGATGTCCTTTGGGTTCCTAACTGCCTACGTTACTAGTATCACTGGTCAGATTGGCTGACTATACCGCTGAGGGTATGTCTGCAGGACTCCGCTGAAAATTGGTGTCTCTTCAGAGTGAGCACCAATCGCTGCAATTAAAAGCCCAAATCAAGCCCTCTCAGATAAAAAAAAAAGTCTATCTGCAAGTTCCACAAAAAAGGTATCTGCTGGCATGGAGAAAATGAGACACCCATTGCTGGAGCAGAATCCATCTCACCCAACGAAAGAAACAACCATATTTGGAAAAATCTATATCCCAACATAAACCTAAAAGTCATGACTTCAGAAAGTCATGCAGTCAGTCTCCCAGTTTCCCAGTAATACCAAGGTTTCGCAGTTTGTGACATATCACGTCATGATCAACGTCTCGGGCTTCCATATATTGTGTGTGTGTGAGTGTGTGTGTGTGTATAACAAGAAAATATTGTATGTATACTTGGAGTTAAGTCGTTTGTATAACAATGGTGTTATGATGATCTGATAGCTAGATTTCTTTATTTACATTGACCTTTGAATATAGAATTGGTTTGTGTAATGTATAACATGCATATTGATGAAGACATGCAAGCATAAATAACTTTATAGTAAAGTTATTATTACATGAAGAAGCCTGCGAATTGGTCGTAATTGTAAAGCTGTCAAATGGTTAAGTAAATATATTCACATCTCATACCTCCCTTTTTATGTTTAATGCATACATACAAACATTCATAT
>NC_068990.1:80799669-80801816 GCF_001194135.2 Octopus bimaculoides | reverse complement strand
ATATATATATATATATATATATATATATATATATATATATACTCACACACACCAACACAGGCACGCATGCATGATAGACTTTCAAGAAATCTTCCACAGTTCGTTAGATTATGGGAACAGAAAGGGAAGTAAGTAGATATCATAATGCACTTCTCTAGTGTCCTATCAACGACCTTTTTGCAGAAGATATAGCTGCTCGAGTTTATATCAATTTATTTCTATCTTTGACAATTACCTATTATGACATAATAAATTCAAAGCATAACATCTATAACGCACACTCACATATTACTCACACACACACATACACATATACACGCACATATGTTCCTCCTCTTTCTTTTCCTCCCTATCTTCACCCCAGACTTTATCTCACCTATTTTGTTTACGCATTCCATTTCTCATCCTTGCTTACTTTTACATAATCAATAAGCTTGGTACGTATTAGCAATATACATGTTTAGAATATAGAAAACACAGAGGTTAACTTTGTAAATATTAGAGTTGAACGACCTTTCATATACAGTTCATTGGAAGCTGAAATAGCATTTATCTGTCTGCAAAATAATGATTTTAGAACGGAATTACGCAAAGCACGAAGAAAGGAAATAGAAAACAAAATAAAACAATATGTCTGATAACAGACGATACATAATAATGTAAATATATACACGAGATTAACAGGCGAGAGAGTGACATAAATTGACTCAAATTATAAACTATCATTAGTGGAAAAAATAAACATTTCTTATCATGTAATATTATTTGATAATACTTCAAATGAATTCTAATGAATATTATAATTAAGAAATTGATAATGTTGCTGTTGTTCAAGATGATTTTATTACAGATTTTGCGATTTACCATCACATTCAGGCTTCGTCAAAAACAATCGAATTTTCACTAAATTATTCAAATATCCTATCTTGTTTTCATTCGGTTGTGATTGATATGACAGATATTAAGCTTCTATTTCCAGCATCTCGTGCAACCTCACAGATGATAGTGACGTTAACTAGGGACTGAGATAATAAATATTATAGCAGAACATTATATCATATATTAAGAAAACAGGTGGTGAACTAGCGGAACCTTTGGCACGCTGGACGCAGTGCTTAGCTGTATTGCACCCTCGCTACGTTCTTGGTTCAAATTCCACCGAGGTCAACTTTGCCTTTTATCCTTTCGGGGTCGATAAATTAAGTACCAGTCAATCACTGGGGTTGATGTAATCGACTTAATTCCCTCCCCCAAGCTGCCCTTGTGGCAAATCTCTCAAATCATTATTTCATATATTAAATTGAGCTTCATACATTTTTTATTAATATTATATGCGGAGACTCCGGTATGTAGTTATGACTTCTGTTTTACAACCAAGCGATTTCGTGTTCGATCAGGTGCCATGCACCTAAGTTATTTTCTGCTATATTTAAAATTTTATCCATAAAATATGAATGAATTTTATCAGATAGAAGCTGTTCAAAAGTCCAACATACATACCTATCACATATTTACATACATATACGGGATGTGTGTGTATGCTAGTTACAGAAATTTACTGGCGACACTCTTGTGGGAAGCTGGAAACATTCACATACGTCAACTAGTGCCCCATACGATTTAATAATTGAGTTGAGATCATTTTTGGCACTATCTCCAAGTGTGTAACTTAGACAACTGACTGCATTCCGTAACTATGGTTACGTAACATATGTACCCCATAAAGATGAAAAAAGTTGTCATCAGTGTATTTGGAAACACTACCGAAACGGACTCATGGTATTTAATCAGTTGTTCAATTGTAGCCTCTAATTTACGTGTATGCCATGTTATATCCCAAGATGCAATTGTCAGCATAATGCATGTTTTCAACTAAATACATTTTAGCCATTAGTATTTTTATATACTCTTTTACTCTTTACTCTTTTACTTGTTTCAGTCATTTGACTGTGGCTATGCCGGAGCACCGCCTTTAGTCGAGCAAATCGACCCCAGGACTTATTCTTTGTAAGCCTAGTACTTATTCTATTGGTCTCTTTTGATGAACCGCTAGGTTACGGGGACGTAAACACACCAGTATCGGTTGTCAAGGGATGTTGGGTGGACAAACAAAGACACACAATCATATACATACATACATATATAGA
>NC_068990.1:80797937-80799529 GCF_001194135.2 Octopus bimaculoides | reverse complement strand
ATATATATATATATATATATATATATATAAATATACATATATACGACGGGCTTCTTTCAGGTTCCGTCTACCAAATCCACTCACAAGGCATTGGTCTGCCCGAGGCTATAGTAGAAGATACTTGCCCAAGGTGCCACGCAGTGGGAATATATTTCCTGATCTAACTGCAAACGAAATAATAGTTTTAAAGAAACCACTGTGAAGACACCGTTGGAAGCTTCCATAAAATTTGATCAAAATATTTCATAAGGAATCTATAATTTTGGAAGCAAATATATCTTCATAGACGATCACGCTAAGTATGTGTGTGGTGTGTATATTATTAATACATAAGGGTTACAAAATCAATGACTGTCGAATGACTATTGCTATTTTAATTGATTTTTTTTTTCTCCTTTTGTGGTAAGCAAGCGAGACAACTCCAGAGATGTTTCGGCTTTATACTGAATTTAATATCAAAGCATAACTTTACCGCAAGTGTATCTATTGGAATTAGCAAAATAGAGATGTTTACAGATTAATTAATTGAGGTGGAGAATGGTACTTATCAATTACATAGAATTGGTAATATATTCTAACATGAAGACGGAGAGGTAGCAGAATTGTTAGGTCGCAGGTCAAAATACTTAGCAGCATTTCATTGTCTTTACCTTCTGAGTTCGAATTTTGCCGAGGTCGACTTCATTTAAACGGAAAGCTGGTAGAATCGTTACTGCACTGGGTAAAATGGTGAGCGGAATTTTGTCTGTCTTTACACTTTCCGTTCAAATTCCGGCGAGGTCGCTTTACCTTTCATCCTTTCGGAAATCTATAAAATACGAAAGAGCTGAACGCTGGGGTCTTATAACAAAATTTTAAACTGATATGTTCTAACACGTAAAGGTTCATATTCGTTGGTAGAGTTTTATTTAATTATGCATTGACCAAAGGAAACCATTATGTGTTTTAAACACACAGATAGGCACACTTGCTTGTGCTACACACATTCTTGATTTCACGAAACTTGTGAGTTCTCTGCACTTACTGTAATGAAAGGAACAGCTATTACGTTGCGAATGTTATCACGCCAGTTTAGCAAATATTGATATTAGAAATACCCGGATGACAGTTATAATCTCATTCTTGATTTGATATCAGTGTGTTACATGTGATCATTTTTATATTAATATATTTAACGCTTTGACCTTGACGAAGTGAATTAAAGTTGGTTAATAATAATTAATCTGCAATAAAGAAATATTGGCACAATCATTGAAATATTTACATACATTATGTGCTAACATACATTTCCAATACTGAAAGTAATATGCACGCCTGATTATTGATTACCGGCAAAAAGCAGTGTTTCTGTGAATCTGGGTGTCTCATTTAGACGGATCTTCGTTCATAGTGATTACACACACACGCATAAATATATACACACACATACACACACCCGCACACACACACATGCACACACACACATATAGAATAATAATAATAATAATAATAATAATAATAATAATAATAATAATAATAATAATAATAATAATAACTCGAATGTGGAATCTAAAAACAGAAACAATTCCTATCATAGTAGGTGCCTTAGGTAT
>NC_068990.1:80796389-80797327 GCF_001194135.2 Octopus bimaculoides | reverse complement strand
ATGAATACACACTCGACTGATGTGTAAACTGGCACTAACTCCATAGATTGTACACTATCGTATCTTTCCACCGACTGTCTAGAAAATGCTGCAAGTCGAGAGGCCAATACTGAAAATGCCGACAACCAAAATACCGACAATATTTTATACAGTCTAATTCTAAACATTCAAAGTTCCGATTCTTATTCTTTAGTGACAGCAATGAAAGAAGAAATTCGCGTTTTTATCTACCATATACGGTGTTAAACTGGACCACTACACATAAAGACAGAATGGTCCAAAATTTAGAAGGTAGGTGAGGCCTATTTGCAAAGAGGAGCACCAAGAGAGGTAATTCTGGTTATATATAAAAGCAATTGTTATTACAAACGAAACAATGTAGAAATCTATAAAATCTCTTAATGGTATGGTAAATGAAGGAAAAACATTCTAGAATCTCAAATTTAGCACTTGTAACGTCAGTTGTGTTGGAACAAAACAAATATATCGCATAATTTCACATTACACATTTTTTGACAAACGATATTTATCACTCGGAAATACGTCACCATCAATTTAACGGCAATAATTTTAACAAACGAATAAATATGAGGACTAGTTAATAAAATTAGATAAATGTACAGAGATCTATGAATATTCCAGTGTAAAATGGATAAATATTGTACTGATGGTATGAAAATGCTGCAGTATATGTCTGCAGCTATGAAAAAATGTAACCCTGTCCAAAAGCAAATGCAGATATGTGTGTGTACGTATGCACTAACACATGTACACACACTCAGAATCACACACACACACACACACGCACACACACACATACACACACAAACAAACACACATAAATATATATACAACTATATACGCTTTCGTTGCTATATGTAAGTACACACAGGTGTATAGTTATGTATCTGTATATATATATATATATATATATATAT
>NC_068990.1:80792103-80795325 GCF_001194135.2 Octopus bimaculoides | reverse complement strand
TTGTCCTCCACCACTACTCGACAACTGCTCTTTTCTTGCTTACACCCATGTAACTTAACGATTCGACGATGGAAACAATCTAATAATTTCTGTGTCAATTTATTGCACTAAATAATTTAAGGCGATGTCTTGCATGGCAGAAAATCAATCATTTTAACAACTATATATATATAGAGAGAGAGTGTGTGTGGAACAAGTAAAAGATAAAGATTATATATATATATATATATATATATATATATATATACATATGAAGAAGGAGAGAGAGAGGGAGGGAGAGAGAGATCCATAATATTATAAACTAAAATTATCACACAGAGCACGGAGAGCATTATGCCTATACACTGAAAATAGACGTTAGATCATCACTTTATAATACACAGCGAATTGTTGAAAGCGAATCGTTGAAAGCGAGGAATTACACTGACAGAAATTCATAAAATAATTCAGATAGCTTTGGATTGATCAAGTTCGGATTAGTCTGATAACTCTTCCTTGATCAGCAAATCATACTGAGTGAAATAAATGAGACATTTATACACACCCACAGAAGAGCAAACGAAAGTTTCTATTACATACAAATATATACGCATCAAATTTCTTAGTCCACCGCAACACGTATGTATTTGGTCAGAGTAGTACGGAAGTGTCTAAACTGTCCCGAAGTGAATGGAAAATATTGAAATATAAAGGACAAAATTGTTAAGAATTAGTTATCTAACTAATCCAGAAATTTTATGAATTTGTCGGTCTAATTCCTCGCTTTCAGCATGCTTGTATTATGAAGTGATAATTCAGAATGGCTGGACGATTTAGCGTCTATTTTTACAGTATAAGCATGGTGCTCTCGTGCCCTTGATTATAAATGTATTTTATACTATTATAAATCTCTATATATAAATATACCTAAATAGGCCTATTTTATATGCTGGCCACTGATAACATTTTTAACGATTTTATTCTTTATTTTATTTGAATATTTTCTATTCACTTCGGGACAGTTTAGGGACATATATATATATATATCATGAAGAGTGACCATTGAGTGATAGACTCCGTGTGTACAGGATGTGTGAAAATGACCAATCTGCAATTGACACTAGCTCTAACTGAGAAGCGGAGATAATCGATGGAATACATTTGTCTCTCCTTCAAAGAATTTTATCTTGAATTTGGCTTGCTCAAAAATATTATGAGTAATAAGTAATGAGTAAAGGGGTGACTTTTAGATCATGAGAAATGAATCTGAAATATAACGTTGGAGAAGAATACGGGATATATGAAAAAGGTTGATTGTTAACATTGCCAAAAATAGTTCATAGATGAAATAGATGTATTCAATTAAAATGTTAAGTTAAAATGCAACGTGTTGATGCCAGCTCATTCCCTTGAAGGCGAAGAAGAGGAAGAAAGTATATGTTTGTCGCGTTTGTTCCAAGCAACCAATGTTCGTCAATTATTTGTGGTTTGTATTTAAAATGTTGTGCTTTGTATTGATATGGTGGCTTTAGTGTCTTATTATATGAAGTTATTTGTCATACTTTACTCTCATCGCACACTTATCGACCTTCAATACAATTTAGAGAACTTTGTAATTAAGGCATAAAAAAATTCTTACAAAAGATGTTATTCATAATTGTTTTATATTAGTTCTCTACACCTTCATTGTTCTCTTTATATCATAGCAAAAGAAATTATGTATCTGCAAAGCATTTTTCAATGAAGAAAAGAATGGCTGTTTTGAAAGAGCGCAGTCAACGTATAGCAAATTCATAAATTATTGATGTCGAGACCAATAATAGTGTAAGAGAAAGGCCTAAGGAAAATAATTAGTCAGAAGAATGAAGAGTAGCAATATAAAGAAAACGTTAAAAGATATGGAGATAACAAAGTATGGTACGATCAATTCAAGTGCGATATGGAGGGAGTGTGCAACAAAGAATCGTGTGGCTTGCTAATGAAAAGCAGCTCAAATCCGGAGACAGAATATTTGATTTATGTAACTCAGGAAAAAAAATCACTTGAAGCTAATTATACCAAGTTTCACAAAGAGATAACCACAGAATATTGTAAGAGGATTTCCAGCATAATGAGATAATATCAGAAGCTAAGTCATCGTAATGTTGCCATAAAATTAAAATAGTTTTGCTATCATAATGTTGTTCGATTTGGTGAGAACACAACCAGGAAGGAAACATTGAGAATAAAACCGTTGATACTATTATTAACATTAAATGAGACTAGGATATCCTGTCACAGAGGTGATAAAGAATAATAAACAGCATCGTTTGTTTATAATATTCACCATCTACAAAACGTATTAAACAGAGGGAAAAGTACAATAATTCAAAATAAAATCAAGTAGAGATAGTGTTGGACACACAATTGATCAAAAACATCACAAAGAATTTGGAAATATATGATATCGTAAGAACTACCGTCATATTGATTACTCTCATAATAGTATATCTGGAACATAATGGGAAAATGTAAGATCTTATGAATCTGAAAGTAAAAAAGAAAAAAAAAATCGAGTCTGAGAAAAGTAAAGTCATAATTATCAATAATATTTGCTATAAAATGGTTATGTTTACTGAGTCGAGGTGACGATATCCTGTCCAGAACGACTGAACACATCTATGCTGAAGTAAGCCCAATGCGACCAAGGACTGTCTTTTAAACAGTAGCTAAATGTCTCTCTCAAGATACCACGATTCCACCCTAAGAGAAAATGGATGCTCATGCTCCATGATATATTCCTGCATGGATATGCTTGAAAGAAACAAAAAAAAAAGGTCGTGGATTAAACCCACTTGAAGCTATAGATTCTCCGGCGAGGCTAACATGAGGAGAGATAAAAACACAAAGCACGACTGTATATTTTATTAAACGAATTTTATTAAAGGTTTGCATGATCGAAAGTTATTCGTGTTCTTAGATAAACTGTTGCATTATCATTATTATTATTTTATGTTTGACTTTTGTTTTGCATTTGTACAAGTTGGATCCAAGTCTCACCCAGAGACCTCAAGAGACAACAAGTTATAAGTTCATGTAGGTGTTATGCCTAGGGTACCATATATTTGGATTTGTACATACCATATATTTCGATTTGTACATTTGGATTTGTACTAGAGAATGTTTAAAAAACCATAAGAAAATTGTGTTTGTTTTAAAATTTGAGATCACATAGACAGTATTTTACGTAGGATATGGGCAGTT
>NC_068990.1:80788775-80789098 GCF_001194135.2 Octopus bimaculoides | reverse complement strand
TATATATATATATATATATATATATATATATATATATATATATATATACACACATACATGCATATATGGCGGAGCTCCAGTATGCCCGCAATCAAATGACGAGCACAAGGAAAAGAATTAAATAATACATCTATACATTCGTCTATCAGTCAAAATGTATGCAAGCGTATGTATATGCATACGCACTAAATGATATATATATACGAATATCTATATGCATATACATATGTTTATATACATACATATACGCATGTATACATGTATATCTGTGTGCGTTTCTACATGTGCATATATATGCTTTCAAGTATGTTTGCTGTGTGAGT
>NC_068990.1:80788337-80788765 GCF_001194135.2 Octopus bimaculoides | reverse complement strand
TGTGCGTTTCTACATGTGCATATATATGCTTTCAAGTATGTTTGCTGTGTGAGTGTCTGTATATGTGTGTGAGAGTACGTACATGTATAATATAGTCGGTATATTCAATTAGTTATATTGTAATGTATTGTTGTTTTCTTGAACACTTGAATATGGACAGTGGACATTGTTATTAAATAGCTTTCCCACCACTATCACTGTTTTATTGATTATCTATCTCTTTTATAATGCCGCTGGGAGTGTTGCAAAAATGACGTTCCAATGACATTCTCTAGCCACAGTATATTAAACAAATTAGAATTGGTAAATATATTTTCCTATGCGGCTCACACATAACCGACACATTCATACATGCATATACACACAGGCAAAGATATGTAAAAAATTATGTACGGTTAAATATATATATATATATATATATATATATA
>NC_068990.1:80785818-80787506 GCF_001194135.2 Octopus bimaculoides | reverse complement strand
ATATATATATATATATATATATATACATATATACATATATATGTATACAGACACACGCACACACGTATATATATTATAAGCAAAGGTATATTGAGCGGAAAACATCATTATTTGAACGTGGTAGCAAGATAAGAATATCATTATGTTGTATGAAAACTATCTGCTGGTTTTGTCGTCAGTTCTTTCTGTTTAGTGTATGCATGCCTATATACATATATAAATATATACGTGTGTATGTATATATATACGATGGACATATTACCGTTTGAAGGAGGAGATTTAAAGAAAAGAACAACAGAAGATTCATCTATCTGCGATGGATGCGTTAATGTTATTGGAATCCTGGTATGAATTTTTCTATGAAGTCACACTGGGGACACTGATGACCTGAATTTTTACCTGAGATTGGGCAATATGTCTGTTGATTGCAGGCTATAATTCTTTTATTGGTCTGTTTCTTTAACTCAGTGTTGATTTTATATATCATGACACATTCTACGCCATGTAGATCTATGCACGCAATGACTTTCTCAAGATGTTAAGTTTCTCCACACAAAAAAAAAACAACCAGGAAAAACACACAGTTTTAAAAACTTTAGTAACCGT
This sequence comes from Octopus bimaculoides, assembly GCF_001194135.2. Taxonomy (NCBI): domain Eukaryota; kingdom Metazoa; phylum Mollusca; class Cephalopoda; order Octopoda; family Octopodidae; genus Octopus; species Octopus bimaculoides. Next base: position 80,786,900 of record NC_068990.1, on the reverse strand, counting down.
CTTCCACCCGGGTTTCGAAACCGCAACTCCACATCTCTATACAAACACAACACCTGTTGCCCACGTCACCTACCTCTAGACAAGTGAAATTTTACAAATACCAGTTGCTGACGTCACCTAACTCTAGACAAATCAAAACCGAAATTCAGCAAATACAACGAAATGACCCTTTAAGAGAATCAGCCAACCGGAACGACTGATGACCGTTTCCTACAGGGAAGTCAACCAGGCAGAAGGACAAACTTGAATGCCGGGAAAACAAGACATCACCATTACTTTCACGAATCAAAAATCAGATACGCTCGCGGAAAAATTTATAAATACACCTGATTCTAAAACATATCGCTACAAGCGTAAGCTCCAACGTGAAGAAGACCAGAGAAACTGTAAACCAAATTCCCTTTTTTTACTATCTTCATTTTTCCCTTGTTTTACCCTCGTAACTCAGTATGACTGAAACTTTGAGGATATTCATTTCTTGTCGATCACTCCTAAGACTAATTTTACTGGGGTTTTTTTCTTTCTAAAGGATATTCAGCTGTAGTTTATATTTTTTGACGTGTATACTCTCCTTATTTAAACGGAATTGGGTTGAAGTGTTTCTGGTACATTGATAGAGAGGGAAGATTTGGTATTTGCCTACACACACACACACACACACACACACACACACACACACACACACACACACACACACACACACACACACACACACACACACACACATCCTGTTTAGTCAAACAGGCGGGTATAGTCCTATATGTAATTTTTATGTCTGGCGTTCACCATTTTACGAATTACACCAGTATGTTAATGATATTTTCCTTTTCCTGAAATACTACAATTTATGATAACAGTATACCATTATTGGTACCATTTCACTCTTGTGATGGAAACTTGACGGTATCGAAATATTAATGAATTAATGGATTTAGGAATGTTACTCTTAGAAATAAAATATAAGATTGAATGAAATATTGTGTAGCCTGGATAGCATGAAATATATTTACAGTTACATACACATACAGGCACACACATAAATAGTATGAATATATATTTATACATATATACATACACACACA
>NC_068990.1:80782651-80785177 GCF_001194135.2 Octopus bimaculoides | reverse complement strand
TGTGTGTGTGTGTGTGTGTGTGTGTGTGTGTGTGTGTGTGTGTGTGTGTGTTTATGTATACATACATACATATTTATATGCTATACTACATACATAATGCATATTATATAGCGCTCCGTGAAGGTAACATCAACAAAAATGTGCTTCATCTCGTGAGAGATAAATGTTTGTTAATAAGTACGGTATACATTTTTTATGAGCGTCCATGCAATCTCCAGGCTAAGCCGTATGCAAGCTAAAACAGAAAGAAAAAGTACGAGAAAAGACGAGAAGAAAGTAGATGTAAAAGAGGGGAAGGGGGGTCGAAAAGACTGGAAAACAAAAGGAAAAGAAAAAGAAAAAAGGTGAGAATTAGAGTTATCTGAACTTGCATCGTAAAGCTATAATAACTCTAAATGGATATGGGCTTAGGCTTTGCAGTAGACCTGATCTATTCGGAGCTGCGATGGCAGACTAACATCAATGTATGTTTATATCTGTCCGTGTTAGAATCCATACCCTGCATTCTCTTATTCTCTCTCTCTCTCTCTCTCTCTCTCTCTCTCTCTCTCTCTCTCTCTCTCTCTCTCAACCTCCCTCTGTATCTATATATTATGAATTTAATATATACATATGTATTTACATACGTATGATTAATATTCATTTCAATGAATTACTGTAGTCATTCAATGCTGCTGATTTGAAGGAAACTTGCATAAAAATAATCTATTACATTGCTATTTTTATCAGGCTGGCTTGCAGATTTTATTGTATTTGTGATGCTGTTTGGCTGTCTATATATTACGGCTAGACATTTCCGATTCACATGATTCCATTAGCAATTCTATCTCTTTGCTTATATACCTGTTCTGGTCATTGTTTAGTGATAGGTCAGTTAAAACTGGCTGGTATATATGATCAGAGACATTTCAACTATGACCGTCTCCTCTTTTATCCTGGTAGTAGCTTGAATGCGTAAATAACATTGTTAATTTATTTTATGAGGGAAACATTTAGTTTGAAAGCCATGTGTCTTATGTAAGAATAGTGCAGTGATCCATATGGAAGCTTCTCCTTGTGTAGTTAAATTCGTATGCATGTATATTAGAATGGCACCCTGATAAAACAACAAGTTGCTTCAATGGTTCTCTTTTACATGCTGTATATATTAGTTCGTCTTTATTCCTTTTATTGAACAGTAATAGTTTCATTTGGTGTCACACATTATAAGGACGATTATGGTATATTTTTAACTAGTCTGTGTATAATCTGTTAAATAAATTATTGCCTATTCTGGTCTGTCATACGACAGATCTACTCAAAATAATGATTTCCCTTTTTGTTCTCAATTCGCCCCAGATAAGATCTTATCAAACAAATGCGTAAAAGTGGGTGTTTGAACCACGACGATTACATAATTTGTTTAGGCGTTGTGTACTCTGGACTGCATGAAATAATGTTCTTGTTATTTTTTAAAGACGTTACATTTGAGAATAATTTGGCTGCTATTTTTAACAAGTCGAGTGACTACAAACAGATTCTGCGATGTGTAATGTGACTGCAATAGATAATATTCTACTTTAACAGAGTAGAATTTTTTAAATGATTGTTCCTCATACCATTGTAGTTTTGTTGCTCATGCAATACGCACTATTTTGTAGCTTGGTCAACACTGTCATCAATACACTTCAACTACTCTCAAACGTGTGTCATCACATTTTCTACTGTATCTGGGTTTTGTTTTCTTTCTACTGTACTACTGCAGCATCTGCCTTGTTAGGCTGGCTAACAGTAAACATTCTCCAAAAAAAAAGCCTACCACAGCCACAATCACTTCTCCTTCTGTCATTCCTAGTGAGTTTCAACTCTTATAGATACAACATTAAACAATTACCTCAATCTTGCTAGAATGCAACAAAGTGGAATTCTCTCTCGTGTGGTTTTCCTGTAGATATCGCTTTCTATTCACTACATTAGTCTCAATATCCTAGGAGGCTCTTTAAATGTCACGTACATTATCTCGCCGTCTTCAAATACCTTACGAAAACGCGCTCTAACTACATGAAACGTAACTGGAATTTTTTAATGATCTACATATTTTTTACTTATAATTTCCATCTTAATTACTTAATATAGCGAAATTTGCCGAAGACACTCAAATATTATTAGCACAAATTAAAAGCAAATCGACTTTATTATATTACTAATAGCATTAAGATGTAGCAAATGTCTGCATTGAATGTCTTGGAATGTTTTTCAGAGTTCATATCAGAATAAGAAAAATAGGATTTATTATTAAATTAATTAGGTTTAGCAGCATAGTTAAGAAGTCGGATCGTAACTATGTTCTTTCATGTACAATCTAATTTCGCTGCGACGAAGATTACCCAAATATCTTCGCGAATGGATGACAAACGGAAAATAAGCAAAAGACCGTATTATTTCAAATGTATGGTGCATATATGCATATGTTTGTGTGAGTGTGCGTGTATATGTATATATGCATGTATATATGTATATGTATATGTATGTATGTATATATATATA
>NC_068990.1:80781073-80782464 GCF_001194135.2 Octopus bimaculoides | reverse complement strand
TATATGTATATGTATGTATACACATATATATACATACGCATTTTTTCTTCTTTACTCCATCGTTTACTTTCCTTTGTCTCTTTTCATCCTACTTCAAAGGGTTAAGTGTTACTCACAATAAAGTGTGTACTTGTATATATATATATACAAATACATTTGGTATATCATACATATTCATGACGGTTCACTCTATCGGATCATCTCTTGAGTGTTTTTAAATTGTGTATCACAAACGCACATACACTCACATACAATCATACAATCATATCACATACACACACACACACACAAATGCATGCACATCCAAACACACGCACACACATACACACAAATGCACACACATTCACACACACATATACATGAACTAAAGCATGATCCACAGGAGTTTGAATAACTTGAACTTTCTAATTAGCACTTACAACCATTTCAAGAGAGAAAATCCTCGATTGAACTTGCAGAATATAATTACATTTATTTCGAAATTTTGCATCCACTCGCGTAACGTAGCTTCTTTGTTTTTGTAGATGTTATTTAACCTAACCCTTAGTAGATTCTTATCATAACTAATTAACACCACAATTAATCCATCTTTGAAATTAGACATAGGGTATCGCCGACTGCATCAGCCAATAATTTTTTCTTCTTTGATAACAAGAAAATATGATTTGAGTTGGATTTAACTACTAGAACCGAAGAAGTGTTATTTAGCTGCTATTTCAACAGACCACATTGAAGCCGCTCCTGTGTTGTCTTCCCGAAATCTGTTTCTCCGTGGAGTTGAATGTGCTTAAAGTGCTGATCACCATATCTTTAAGGTTACAATTAAGACGAACCTTTTCACCTGTTTTTCAATTCAATTTCACTTTCATTTCACACATTCTGAACATCTTACCTGTCACCATCATAAATTTTCCAAGCTGGTTTTCTTAATTAGCAGCAATTTGGATATGTCCACACATTCATGTTAATTAGCAACAGGCATTTGTTGATTGTCAGTGCTTTGTTTGCAATTTCAAGCTGTTATCTTCAAACAAGATCTGCTCATAGCTACTTAATGCAATTACCTAATACTTCATATTCTCTGGATACGATTCGAAGCCAGGTTCCAACTAAGTTTTATTAATAATTTCTTTACATTCATATTGATATTCAGTGGAAGTTTACGAATTCCTTCAATTCCAGTTTATTTTGTATTCTGACTTATCCTTTCAGCGATGTTTCAACTATATATATGTGTGTGTCTGTGTAAGTATGTGTGTGTGTATACATATATAAGCATATATGTATACACACACATATATATATATATATATAGATAGATAGATAGATAGATAGATAGATAGATACATATATATACACATCCATATATATACATATATATATATATGTAT
>NC_068990.1:80772487-80780630 GCF_001194135.2 Octopus bimaculoides | reverse complement strand
TATATATATATATATCAAAGTCCAGTTCAATAGATGTATGGCTCGCTTTGATGGCCAGTTCAGTGAAGCGTGTTTATCGTACCAAGATTGTTGCTTTGCCTTCAGTAGGAAATAGCAACAAATTTTGAAATAGGATGAAGGAGTGTAAATCACAAGATACTTGTAGCGATCAATAATCTCTTGAGAATATAGCTTTCAAGATTCATTGCCGAAATTTTTCACCAAAGATAACAGCATTCCAGATTCCATGTCAATAACGGCTGATGGATTAATTTTTCTAAGTGTCCCTTTCTTTCAGAATTCACTCGCAAACACATAGATATTTCTACAGACACAAACATATGCATATTCATACACACACAAATATACTCTCGCAATACACATGTGCATATATATATATAGATTCGTGTATGTGCAAACGGAGACAAACTCTGCAACGTTTAGAACCAAGCGAAAAATACACATGCCCAAATACACCCCTCCACACACATACACACGCTCCCCCCACAATGCTTCTCCACCAACACACACACATACACACACGCACACAAACATAAACACTCTCATTCGGTTATTCCTTCCTGTTCAAAGTGTTTCAGGATTTTCAATTGGCCAAGTGATATAAATAATTATATTCAATTTAGTACTGAGTAATTTTTCTTCTGCTCATTAATATTATTCTGAGCCAATATGTGTATATATATATATATATATATATATATATATATATACATAAATAGAAGCACAATATTGAAGTTTATACACACACACATATATATATACACATATAATATATATATGCATACATATATATGTACATACATGCATATATACATATATATATATGAGGAACCTATACGCTAATGAAACTAGGAAACCGGCCCTTATAGCCAAGGCGTGGCTCGAGAAGGAACAAACGACAACATATTTACGTACACACACACACGCACGCACACACACACACATACACACACACACACATACACACACACACATATTTCAATCTTCTCGACAACTCAAACGTTGCAGTATTTTTCATATATACATACGGTGTTGGGTGCTAATAGATAGCTGTATTAAATAGTATATTATGTATACACATTCGAAGATACACATATATATATATATATATATATATATATATATATACTATACAAACACAAGCACACATATATTGGTGTGCAACTATGTTCGTTTATGAATATATGCATTTAAGCAACACAATTGAGATCTTGACGGAGTTCAATTTCTCTGCATGCGCGATTAATAAAGATTTTATTGATCCTGCCTGGATAAAAAGCAAAAATAATCAACATGATACTTGGAAATTTAAACAAAATAGAATATACCAAACACCAGAAATCGTATTGTACGTCAGTCTACCAGTTCTTCGAAGCATTATATTGCAGTTTATACATATAAATAAATTACTTTCACAAAATTTTGTGTTTGCGGCATCACTATATTCGATCTCTCCTTTAGAATTTGTATAATATATTTTAGCAATTATTGTTTTATATACATATGTATAAGTAGTATATTACACGTATCTGGCACTTCTGCTTTTTTTTCTTTTTATTTCTATCGCTATCCACCATATCAATTTGCCTACTTCTGTTCCAGTAGAAAAACTCTGACTCCGACTCGTATTTCTACTCATCTGTCACACCATTCCCTAATTCTGCCACCCCATTCTTTTAGTACTTCCCCAAGTCTACAGCATTGTTTCGAATTTCGAAACCTAATGAGGAAGAATACATTTTTTCTTGTGTTGAAAGTAAGTTCAATTAGGTGTGGACCCTGCACTACAACGGACCTAGACCATCGAGCACATCACCGTACTCCTACCCTTTTTACTTACATCTACGAACCAGTTTATACTTACTTTCACTTTGCACTTGTCTCTCCTCCCTCTAAAAATACACAAAACCGACACCGCGTCTTTTCGCCCTCAAGGAAGATAAGAACCTCAGCAAGCTCCAAGTGAGATGTTTCGTCCGGCCCAGCCATTACACTAAGAGATATTTTTAAATACGTTCGCCAAAGATGCAGCCTTTGTCTATTAAGTACAATACAACAATACAACCATCACCAGTCCTATGTTGCAGTATCACGTTATCCATAATTTCTGTTGCACACTTTCTAATGTCATATTGTGTTTTCTGCAAACTTTGCACTTTACACTGGGAAAAAGCCGTTACCTTGCTTAATTCATATGTAAGCGTAAAGAAAACTACTTTGAATGTTAAACCAACTTACAGTAACCCACTTCTAGATAATGGTCGTTCCATTAACCATTTGTCAGTGAGTGTTTTTTCTGTACACAATAGATCTGCACGTTGAAAAAGATGGAACAACGTTTCATATTCAAGGTTGGAACAACGTCAATGGCGTGTTTCGATCAATGCTTTTTTTCTCCTTCTTTCTTCCATTTCCTGTTAGTTAAGTAATCCTTTTCTTATCCCGTATCTCCCTTACACTCACCCTATTATCTTCTGCTTTTCAATTCTCTTTCTGTACCCATCACTCAGCTCGTTTTCCTTCCTACTATTTCATGTCTAAGTATGCAAGTTGTTTTCTGTTCCCCATCAGATACCGCCATTTCCTTAGACATAAAAAATGTAAAACTCTGCTGGTTTCCCTTTCCTATTTCTTGCAATTTAAAACCCGAAGAAAGACATTCTCTACAACGTTAGATACTCCACACTCCGCAGCAACGAAACTACCTTGACGTATTGTGATCAATGAAGACAATATATTCCAATATAGGACACTTCAATAGTAACACATACATGTAGGGGAGTAGAGAGTCACAATTCCTCCCATCTATTATAATACATTTCCAATGAGCTTCAAGCTACAAAAATGGAAGTATTTCATTACTGCACATGTGATATGTTAACACAGACGTGGTGAATCATCAGGGAATCTGTGGACCGAAAAGTTTGAGCAATTAATAATCGATGAAGATTATAACTATCTTGGCAGCACTTCGACACGGTCGTGCCGAAGATAACACAGAAACGTAGAAAACTGCAGCTGTTCCCTTCTGTACTACATACATAAATTCGTATGTGTGTGTGTTTGTGTGTATTTGTGTGTGTAACACAGTGAGAGGCTAAGTGATACAAAAGGAGATGTATATATACGTACAAAAGAATGGGCATTTATGTGTACGTATTTGTATGTGCATGGATGTGTGTTACTATCGTTGGAGAATATCTAAATAGGGATTGGAAACGCACAATATTTTAAATAGTGTATATATAATTTGAAGACTATGCGGTTCACAGTTCATGATTTCATATCTCATCGTAGTCAATATCGTATCACTCTACTTTACGATCCAATCAACTGGAAATTATCTAGTGATACGTAAGGCTGCCTAACTCTGATATCTATTCATGTGTTAGCGATCGATATATTTCTAGTTGTTACACATTAATATATTGAAAACTAAGTAATTATAATCTTACAATTTTCTGTTGAGCGTATATTAATGTAAGAAATATTGATCAAGTTTGCAAGCTAAGAAATAGGATTGTATATCATTCGCACAACTGTTCCATTGTCTTCGGGTTTACTATTTATTAACATATCATACGTCATCTATTTCATAATTTTAAAGAATTTAAATCACTTTAAGTATTGAGTTCGTAGAATCATTAGAACATAGAATAGAATGCTTCACTGGATTACTTTCGTCTTTTGCATTGTAGTTAAAGTGCAACTCCCTCTGAGTTTGAATGTGCTTCACATTTTCGTCATCAATTATAAAACTCAATATAAGGTATCAATCCATTTTCGGAACTGTAAGAATGTTGGACAAGACATTGTGCTGTGTTTGATACGGTTCTTTGCATTCTGAAACCAAATCCAGGGTATACGTGTGGGGTATACTTAATTTGTACACCGTCTAACACCATCGCACCGTCACCGTGTACCTTCCATGTCTTTAAGTGACTCTAGTCAGATGCAAACATTCGAGCCAGTGCTTTACTTTGAAAACATCTTCCCTCTACTTCATCTGTCTTGAACGTGCTAGAAATGGTCTTGGGAAATGCTTAGTTTCTTGACTAATACACACAGACGCGCGCGTACACATACACAGACACAGGCACACACACATATGTATTTTCGTAAACGTACAAATGAATTCAGAACATATGAACAAAAATAAGAATAAACTGATAAAATTAAATTTAAAGAATACAAACTTATCTCTTATGTATATCAGCTTAGAACTAAATCCACCTCTCCTTGTAGCAAACCTATTCATATAACTTTAACTAAAGTTGCTTTGGTAACATCTTGTTCAGTAATGAATCAAATGTGAGAGAGATTTTATCAGATTTATTGTCGTTAAATTAGTTAGCTTAACCAACATATTAATTTCAAGAGTTATTTCGATTGCAAGTAAGCTTAAAATGAAACATGATGGTCTTATTTAAAATGTTGTACAAGTACGTTGCTATTTAAACGAAGCATGACTAGACTAATATTCACAAAACAGGAAAAGTGTTATATATAAACTTTGAAAAGAACGGTAAACGGATTTCTAATGTTCTGTCAGAATAGATATAGTTCCTTGGTTTTATATTTTCTTCTGTTTGAAATACAATTATGCTCAATAACTGTTGCTTCAACCGAAAGCTATAATATCGTCATAGCGATAAATAAATAACACTAGATATGCAATTATGAGGAACTGGTTTTATATACATATGAGTTTTAGAAGTTGGTTTGAATTTATGAGTAGTATAATTGGTGTTATATAGAAATGTTCTAATTTTTGGCTTGAATTTATGAGTAGTAGCAATAAAAATATCTTGTAAATTATAAATCGGACGTCGTGTTCCGAATTGTGTTTCTTGAAAGGGTCATGCCAGAGAGGAGATAATATTTATGACGATATTCCTATAGATAAGCTACTAAAGTGCCAATCACAAAATTCTTTTCTTTCTAGGTTCCATCAAAATGTTAACACATTCTTCAAGTAATCTGAGACTAATTAAATAATTACCATTAATATAAAAGAAGTTGATTCGATTTGCCGTACGTTTACCCCTGTATTGTGTGACATGATGCTAATGCAAAATCGTATTCAACTCATTAAACTCAGTAGATAAACACTAAGAGATAAAGCGACAGTCGAAGTACTGAGAAGGTTGATACTGACTAAACCTTCACACCGAAACATAATGTCTAATTATAAAGTAAGGAATCGATAAACAAACATAAGAAGCGAAATGGTATAGCATAAGGAACAGAAGGGAAGCTAGATCTGATATTCACTTAATCCTTTAATGCTCTAATATCAAAGCATGTCAGGATCAATATATTTCCCTTTCCGTCTTCAATAATATGAGGCGTAGTCCATCTGCATGGCCTTTTATACGACTCCAACAGTTTCGAGACTCATGGGTTAGTGCCTATTATAGAAACCAGTATAATTATTTGTAATGCATGTATGCATGTATGCATGTATGCTGCAATATGCTGAAGCACCAGCATTTACCCTTTGTGTCTTATTCGTTTGTTAGTGAAAACGCTTTTCTTTCCTAAATTTTAAAATCATTTGAATCAGTTTCACAACATATAAATACTTGCGAATTCTGCAAATGTAAGAATCATAAATGTTTAAAATAATGTGGAGAATGTTTAAAGAGCAGTGTGCAAACTAAATACGTTACATCTTTACCTATGAATTTTAATATTATCTTTCATTCGTTGTGATCAATAGAAGAACCGTTAATAATATTGTAATATATTGTATGTACTGCTTCCCTGTGTTGGAAAGAAGATTAAATCAGAAATCCGTGTAAAATATTGTTGAAGATAACACTATTTATAGGATTAAAAAAAAGAAAAGAAGAAAAAAAAGAAAAAAAAAAGAAAAAGAAACATTCATTGCGATCTGAATTAAATCAGTTTAGGTTTTGAATTTATAGCCTATCGGGAACGGTAGCATAATTCCAGGAATACTGCATTCTCGTAATATTGAGATATAAAATCTACGTCTTGTGTAGTGAATAACCTAAATATTATTATTTATGCTGAGACATTGGTGAAGAGAATAATTACTCCGATCATTTCTAGTACACATTGGTGACTGAGAGTAACTACACACAAACAAATATATTTCACACCAGTTATTTTGATTATACTCTGACGAAAAGCTCATAATATCTTCATTAACTTTCTGTACATCTCCTACATTGCTTCTAATCGAAATGAATTAATAGCTTTAAGTATGTCGACAACTGTCAGACCCCATATGAATAGCCGTTTAATGTTTGTTTCGAATATCAGTAATATTTTAAGGTCAATTGAATCAATTCTCTTTGTTTTCTATGAAATAGCCTTCCTTTCAATGAAGGAAATGCTTAAAAGTTATGGGACTAGCCGCTAATTAATTTGTTTTAATAAACCTTTCATCTTTTTTCTGAGAATTACACTTAAACACCTCTGCACACATATAATCCTTCTTGGGCATCTGTAAGATGTATTGATGATACAAAATAAATGCTGATGTGCTGTATACAACATCGTTTGTTATATTGCACCCATTGAAGAGTGAGAGCACTTTTGAAGTTTTCTTGATATCAGAAACAATATCATAATTAAAAAGTTGACTAATCAACCTTTCAGGCATAACGTGCCTTCTTAATCTCTTTTACAGCCTGCCTGTTTCTTTTGCTTATTAGTATTTTCCTCTTGAAACTTTTAAGTGAATTGTCTGAAAAAATATCAACAAAATTTAAATGAATGACTTTTAAAATTAAAAAAGATAAATAATTTTTCGAAGAGAAATTCCTCTAAAAATTAGATATATTTTTAGTTGTACAAAAATATTTCATGTAAAAATGTCCTTATATCTGGAACATAAAAAAAATGTTTTAAATCACCGATAAAATATTTGAGATTTGAATGTTAGCTGATCTTTATTTCCAATTCATGGTTTCCAAAAATTATTACTTCTGCTTAAAATATCTTGTTCTCAGTATTTCAGGAAAAAAATACAACTACATTTTATATCTATTTCATTGTAATTTGCATTAGAAATATTCCTCCGCACATATGTTGGAAAGTATAAGTACACAAATACATACATACACACATACACACACGTGCGCGCACACGTCTTACCTCTGCAAATGATGCAGGAGGAATATCAATTAATTTGATACAATGATTTCGAATTTAGCGCCAAAGTCACGTGATTCTCTGCAGTCAAATCTGCAAGAGACAGCTACTAGAACTCACTACTACCATGGTTGTAAATTCGTTTGAGTGGCCGAACACCATTGGAACAAATGAACCATGGGAAATTATTTATAAATATAATAGAACGATGTTATTCCTAAAAATAATAATACATTTTTCCTATCACGCCTGTATTCTTTTCTACTCTTGGCACAAGGCCCGAAATTTTGGGGGAGTGGCCAGTCGATTACATTGACCCCAGTGCGTAACTGGTACTTAATTTATCGGCCGCGAAATGATGAAAGGCAAAGTTGACCTCGGGGGGAATTTGAACTCAGAACGTAAAGACAGACGAAATACCGCTAAGCATGTGGCCCACTAAGCAACTCTGCTAGCTCGCCACCTTCTCTCATGTCGGCATTAATTTAGTGCTTCTTCTGTACCTTAGAAGTATTTTGTCTTCTATTTTTAGTGAAACAGATGCTTATACATACAGACATATATATATATATATATATATACACACACACATCAGCCATTTATATAATGTGTGAATGTATTCGTGTGTATGTGCAACTCATACATTATTATTACTAATTGCATCAATAAATGTAAAAGACTGTGTCATTGTTCTTGGTCCTCGTGTCACCGTATAGAAAAAAAATGAAGTACTAGTTGATCATATATGTGGCTTTTGCTTACTTTCATTTCTGGGTATTTTGAATCAATGCATCAATGCGCATAGTTTTGTCTAGTCATTTAGCTGTATTTAGAGTATTTCCGACTGTAATGGATGTATGTCATGGAATCCGCTCCGGTATTGATTCACGATGTTTTAGTTTGATAGTCTGATCGTATATCATACTTTACAAGACTGAGGCACACACAAACAGAGTCTCTCTGCATATATATATATATATATATATATATATATATA
>NC_068990.1:80766551-80772425 GCF_001194135.2 Octopus bimaculoides | reverse complement strand
TATATACATATACATACACACATACATATAAAAGTGTGCGTGTATGTATGCATACACATGTATGTAATTTTGTAAAAATGGATATGTGTAATAGGTGTACTTGAATGTGTGCTTTTATGTATATTTGTTATTGTTTAGTCATACATCATTTCATGACCGCATTTTCGTCTATGAATTTGTGGACTATATGAAAAAGATATTGTACATAACGGATTTCATATATTTAATACGACAAAACATTATGTTATTTTCTTTTATATGAACAGATACACTCAGACAGGAAAAATGTAAAATGTGTTCGTAACTATTTTCAGTTGTGAAATTATTCTGTTAAACATTCGGTTTGATTGATTGTTATGGCAACATTGAAAGCGATTCTGATCAATTTGAATTGTACTCCCCGTCGCGAACCGAGACAAAAATACCCTGTGAATTGTACTAACAATATTTTCAGTCTTTTAAATTTGGTCTAGCAATTGTCCCTGATTCAAAATTCCTCAATACAGTGACAACCTCGCACAATCCTTAGCTCGTCGGCCCACTTTGTCCTTCGTCTGTTGGGGTCCCGATAAAATACGTACAAGTCGAACACCGGAATCGATGTAATCAACCTATTCCTCCCTTCATAATTGTTAGTCTTATGCCAAAAAGTAGAAAGAATTGATTCACACCGCATGTCTGCACATTTATCTAATTCACTTTTAGATGTATTACCAAGAGTTATGTGGTGTGGTTGATTTGAAATATCCATTTTCTGTCATTGGCCTGTGATAATACTGTGACAACACCTTGGAGTGTCTAATCATTCTAATCAATCCCTTTTAAATGTCATATTATATTCTACTCTAGGCACAAGGCCCGAAATTTTGGGGGAGGGGGCCAGTAGATTAGACCGACTCCAGTACGCAACTGGAATATAATTTATGGACCCCGAAATGATGAAAAGCAAAGTTGACCTCGGCGGATAACTGTCATATTAAAGTATGCTTTCTTTGCATCTTTGTGCTTTCTCTTTGTGGAGCTGCCAGTTGGGAGCATATAAGCAAAAGTACACTGGTCGAAGTGTGGTGTGAGACAAAATCTAACACAGACATGATAGAAGACCTACATCCACACTTGTATTGGAGTATGTAGTCTTGATAATAATTGATAATATATGTTTCGGGAATGAGAGAGCGAGCTGGCAGAAGCATTATCACAACGGGCAAATAACTTTTCACCGACTTTATGCTCTGAATTCAAATTCCGTCGAGGTTGTCTTTGCTTTTTACTCTTTCGTGGTTAAAGAAAATAAGGACCAGTTAAGCACGGTGCTCGATGTAATCGATTTACGCCTTCCCTGAAATTACTGGCCATCTACCAAAATTTGAAACCAATATATGAATGAGAAATAAGGCAGCGAGATAGAATTGTTAGCATGGTGGTCACAATGTTTAGCGGCATGTTGTCTGTCTTTATATTTTGAGTTCAAATTCTGCCGAGGTCGACCTTGTCTTTTATCCTTTCGTAGTCGATAAAATAAGCAATAGTTAAACACTGGAGTCGATGTAGAAATTGCTAGCCTGGTGCTAAAATTTGAAAGCAAGATATGTGTCGAGAATTATCTCCCTTCGAGAGAAATTTTCCCATCCAGCTTATGTAGGGCCTGTAGTTTATTTTATTAGTGAAATAGAGAAACAAGGAGAATTGTGTAATCTCTATGTCTAAGAGCATGAGAAATCAACTACCCAAGCTTTCATTGTTCATAGAGATCTCTAAAATAATAATGATAAATGGTTTAGAAAGCAGACGTAGTAAGAGAGGGCGGTATGTCAGCGAAAATTCAATTTATACCGATACACATTCACACGCATACGCACACACAATCATTCATATACGTTTATACATTTTTATCAGCACAGATACTCATATATACTCAAGTATACACGTTTCACAAAGACCAGAGTGCATATGTATTTCCACAACCACAGTTATACACGCAACTACTGCCTTAGAAGTAAACATTCAGCTAAGAACTCTGAGTTGGTTATCGATTAATGAATTAAATTAAAAGATTTTGTCATTGATTGAGGTTTTAGGAAGTGATATATATATATATTTACTCTTACATTAGCGTAGTTCGTGAGATAAATGTGTATATAACAATGATGAAGAATAAATAGTAAATGTATCATTTTTATGGTGTTGGAGAATGCGGTAATGTTATTTAACAATTATTTGAAAACTTCCATATTTATAGCGTAAAGTCGTACGTTTCTGATTGTGATTGTAGTACCACAATTTGGGTCTCCTGAAAGAGGATACTCAACAATTATTGAATAATTTATGTGTATTGAAATGACTTCAAAATATGCTTACAAAGGAAAAAATTAGGTTAAGTAAGCTTTTCTTATCAAATAAAATATGTAGCGCTTGAGCTGGATATAGTCAAGATGCTAGTTTTCAAATTAAGTAGAGAGTTTCGGCGTAGTTCATTATATACGTTGATTTAAAATTGGCTTTAAATTTTGGCACATGGCGAGCAGATTCGGGAGAAGAGTTAAGTTGATTACACAGAATCCAGAGCTCAACTGGCATTTAATATTAAAAATATAATTAGCTGTTCTAATTGAATTACGTAATTCTTTTTATTTCTAAATCTAGGTTACTTTATTTAAAGGACTTCCATTTAAATCATATATAATATATAATAACGGGTATTTGCTTTCTATTGACCACGCAGTGTAATAAACAGCTACTGTTAAGAGAACATGCTGAAATCGTGCTAAAATTTAGGAAATTATTTCGTAAAGTTAACTGCTGTTTATATATGTATGTATTTTGAGGTTACAACTTGTTTCTCCGTCGTCAAGAAGTTTGTCATTATTTATCTTCTGTTTTTTTCTCCCATTCTGTTTTAAAGTTTTCTTATTAGATTTTGTAATAATGTTATATACATGTATAGGATTTGAATTCTTGTGTATTAGTTTGTTTGTTTTTTTTTTGTTTTTTTTTGTTACGAACGTTAATTTCTTTCTATATGTTATTACCTTATTGCATGGAATTATTATTTTCAATATTATATTAATTTATTGTTGTCTTTATTTTGATGACAGGAATGAGGTTTGTTAGAGTCAGAGTTATGGAAGCCTGCTTTCGCTAGTAATAATCTCGCCTATTTTGGAGCGGACAGGATTACTAGCAAGACTTGAGTTTGCATTATTGTTTTTGTGTGTTATCCTTATTATACTTATTAGTTTTACAGGCATAACATAGTATCAGAGTACCACAGCATCATGGTATTGAACAGACCATTAGATGTTGTTATACATTGGTGGTCATAATGTGCTTCCATTTCTGTATTGATTCCGCTATTTTTTTCCATCTTTCCCCAAACTGCTCCACTAGATTGTCTGCTCATCATCGTTGAGGTCTTCAAAGTGGCCTTTTCCCTTCTTTCAGGTACCACTTCGTAACTACACGGGTTCAAATGTTGGCTGTAAATCTTGTGACATGTCCGGCCCAGTGCAACCTGTAGTTTCCGTATTCTATGATGTCATAGATGTTTATGCCATCTCTCCAATCCATGTCCTTGATGTCTATATCTGGAATACTATAAATAGCTTTGAGAACTTTACCGGAGGTAACAGCAGAGCTATATCTGTTGTGCATCCAGAGTTCACATGTCTGAGTGTTTTGGTGTATTGCGCCTCAACACCTTGCATTTCCAGAGATGTCAACAATGGAGCAATATATTTAAATCCCCTTTATCACCCTTCTTATGCAGCTGGATGGTACTTGACTCTTTCCATAGTGAGTGCATTTTACATTCTTTCAAATAGTGATTGAATCGTAGGAAGAGGGATTTTCCAAAGCTATTCACCTCTGTATCTTATCATGTCAGTTGTAATACCATCTTTTCCATGAGCTTTTTCTGAGGGCATTTTCAATTTCACTAATCAGAATAGGTGGCACTTCTTGCATATATGTAACGGTAAGAGATTGAGCTTCTCTGATGAAATAAAAAGGTTGGTGTAGAAGGATTCGGATATTTCCTCCATCTCCCTTTTGTCTATCACTGCGTGCCCATCCTTCTTATTAAACGCTGTCACCCCGACCTGTAGAGCGCCAGCCCTAGGCTGCATCTTTTTAACCTTTACCTTTCCTCTGCAGCTGCATCAATTTCTTCAGTGTATAACTCTCGAAGGCATTTCTTAAATCTCGTCTGATCGCTTTGCAGAGATCGGAGTCTTGGAGGTAATCTTTCATCTTCCTCTTCATAATTTTCCGCTTCTTTGACATTCTCTTCATCTCATCCGAACGTCTGCCATCAGGATCCTGCTGGTGTTCAGATTTTGCTTTCCATGTACAGCTTTTCATTTTCTGGATCAGCAAATTGTATTCCACATCGAGCTCTTCAAGTTGACTCCAAATTTCCTACTTTATAGCTTCCTGCAACTGTTTCTCATCAAAGGCCTTGACGCGTTGATTTTTTATTGAGATGTGCAGAGCTTTTTTCTTTCTGATTTCATTGATCACTAACTTCGCCCGCAGCTAGCAATGATCACTGCGTGTATTAAAGGGCACTACCACTGAGACGTACTGCAGTATGCACCGTTCATCGACCAGAATGTAGTCAATTCCATTTTTACAGGCATATATTATTCAATAATATCAGCAATCCTCTCTAATGTATTAATGAAAACTATAGGTGTATTAGTCTTCAGGTTTTAGCATAGTCAAACCAAATTTCGCTGGTTTTATTGTTTCTTTTTTATTTTTGTTATATTCGTGTATGATAATTATTACTAAAAGAGGTTTAATGTAATTTTCCATTGTGGGTCTATCGGAATAGGTGTGGCTAGAATATTCACTTCTATATATGTCAGAGCAGAATATGTTATTCTTTACTGTATGTTTTAAGTTAAGATAACATTTGTATTATATGTTTATGTGTGTCTTCAATCTCTAGAGGTTTATATACATAGATGCTCACATACGGATAAATACCGGCACTCACATACACAACACACATAGACTCACACACGTACGCACGTACGCACACACACATATACAATATGTATGGATGCCCGTCGTTTTAGTCATGTCTGTATGCTTGTGTATGTATGTGCGATTTTAGTATTGCATCGAAAGCTATTATTTTCGGTGAAGCCACGTGCTAGTATACTTACGTTGTTTGAATATCCGTGTGTATTTTCGCCATATTCTGTTATAACATACCCTGCTTTCACGTTAAAAAAGTAACTAGATATAACCAATAAGAAGATTAGAATTAACATACGGTGTTTTAAAGAATTTAGAAGAAGCGAAACTAATTCCTTTATGTCTGTGGATATAAGGATGTAAATAATAAACTTTCGAAACATTATAGAATTCTTTGTGTATCTGCGAGTATATTGACTCTGTACTGATACACAGAATTTCATGCATAGAAAGCACAGACAAAAATCGTACATGTAACACACAACTGCATATAAGAGCTTAACATATAGTGAAACATTGTACACATACATCCCTCTACGCAAAATGTCACACAAACATAAAAAAGTGATAAAATTATATATAAATTTATGCAGTGTTTTTTAGTGCTAAATTATAAGTAATTTAAAGCTATGCTTTATTCTCAGTAGAAATCATTAGCCAATGTCAACCACAATAATTTCTTTCATTTTTACACAGGTTCAAAACAATGCTTCCAAACAGTTTCTTGAGTAATATGAGATTGGTAATCACCGATGCATATTTCATACTTTTACTTAAGTATTCTTTTTTACTTGTTTCAAACTGCGGCCATGCTAGAGCACCGGTTGTCAAGCGATGGTAGTGGGGGACGAACATAGACGTACACACAAGTATATATATATATATATATAT
>NC_068990.1:80762055-80766451 GCF_001194135.2 Octopus bimaculoides | reverse complement strand
ACGGGTTTCTTTCAGTTTCCGTCTACCAGATCCACTCACAATACTTTGTGGCCCGAGGCTGTAGTAGAAAATATTTGATGAAGGTTGCATGCGGTTGGACTGAATCCGGAACCATGTGGTTTTGTACATTTTTTATCAATAAGAAATTGTTCAAGAAATACTTTTGCTTCTCGTGTAATTATTTGTAATAATTATTTTTAATTCAGACAGAATTACACCAGATTTTTGAGCAGGAGGGAAGCTTAGTCGACCCCTTTTACTTTTAATGTTATCATCTCCGAAAGAATTGAAAGGCACAGTTAACCATCACGAGATTTGAAATCGGAATATATAGAGTCGGAAGAATTATACATTTCGTTGGTCATACGACATCACACCTATTTATTATATTCAACTTTTATTTCATCAACACTGAAAACTTTCATGATTTAAATCATTTCTTTTAAAGTACGCACATATATTAATATACGCATGTATATCCAAATATATGTATGCACAAACCTGTATGCGCTTGTAAATGTATGTATAAGTGTAGCATAAAACACGGATTCAGATATTCGATTGACCATCACTGTAGGTTCCGCTTACAGACGCAACAGTCGGTTCTCTTATTAATCAATTATAACGTAGTGTAATATGATATCCATGTAAATGAATATCAAGAAAATACGAGCGATAAAATTCAACTGTGAAGAGTATATAAAACATAATTTCAAGAGGTATGGGAGGTGAATACAGATTTATTCAATAACGTGATTTACATAGTATTACGACTGTTACGCAACTTCTTGTAGTCTTATATTCAGTATGCAAGCAATAATGCGTACATGTTTCCATTAATATGTATGTCCGGCATTAAGCGATGCCACTGTATATTCACATATTAATGCAAAGAAAGAAAGCTAACTGATCAGACTATCAGATCGTCATGGGTTACGTCTCTTGAATACTGAATTTAATACTACATGACAAAGCTTGTGAAACAACTATTACCCTATCAAATCCAGGGGTTAAATAAACGTATATTCACTCCTGATACCTCTAGACTTTATGTTATGTATGAGTGTATACATACATACATATATATATATATATATATATATATATATATATATATATATATACATGCATACATACATACATACATACATACCTACATTCATACATACATACATACATACATACATACATACATACATACATACATACATACATATTTCTGATAGCATCATAAGCAAATTACATTCTTATGTCTCACGAGAATGTTGCGATTGGTGCCCCGGAATATTACATGGATTCATCTTAAGTAATCAACAAAATGTATAATTTTTTCCTGAGTTTGCAATATGCATCTTATCCTATTTCTATTAGAGCTTTATTTTCTAAAGCTATGCTCTAGCATGGCGGCAGTCAAAAGACCGAAACAAGAAGAAGTACAAAAGATTATATATGTGAGACTATTTATAGAGATAGAAACAGTGGGTCACAGAACAGTAAAGATCTTCAAGGAATATCTGAATAAACACAGGGAAGAATGGAGCAAATATATTAAACTTTATGTGTCTAATCATTAACGTATTAATAAAATAAATACATATAGTTAAATTAGGTTTTTTTCAGTTTTCATATATGAAAAATATATAAATTTTGAAGTCCTTCATTTGGTGGGTGGCTAATGATATGTATTTTTTATGATTACGAGAGTTTCGTTGATTAGTATTTATAGGTTTTTTTTATAAATGTCTTTGAAATTAAACTATTCTATCGCATTGAAAAATATCGATCAATGTCTGATAATATAAGCTAAACGAGATATTGATATCAATGTAAATTTGAACAAGAAAAATATTTATGATGAGAAGTTCATGCACTGATAGTTATGGACTCGAAAGGACATAGTAAATATGTGTTTTTCTAATTAAAGTTCTATATTTCCCAGATGACACACTACTGATAGCTGATAAATGGTATTTGCAGTTTAATCTTCTTATCTTAATGCTTCATATTTTTCTTACGATATTTTACCAACAACAGGATGTACACATATATACGCACACAGTTACAAAAACGCGCATAGGAATATATATATATATATATATATATATATATATATATATATATATATGTATGTATGTATATATGTGTGTGTGCGTATATACATATATACGTGTGTGTTTGTCTTTGAAAACTGAAAAGAATGACTTAACTGGTAGTTCTCATTAATTTATTATTCTAAACTATATATATAGAAACTGTTTTCACGCATTTTCCAATACACACACACGCACGCACACACACGCACACACATACACACACACACACATACATACATATATGTATGTATGTATGTATGTATGTATGTATGTATGTATAACGGGCTTCTACCGAATTCACTCACAAGTCTTTGATCGTCCTGGAGTTATAGTCGAAGACACTTGCCTATGGTGCCACACAATGGGAATGAACTCGGAACGACCACCACACAACCACACATACGCCTATGTGTATCTTTAAAAAAGTGAGGAATCAGCTTTTACACTACATCAAACATAAATAATATGAATTCTCGTATACGAATCATTGATGAAGTTGCCGTTGTTGAAAGAAATAGTGACTTAAAGGATGTCGATTTGGGAAATCTCAATGAATCGGCTTCTCATTCAGAAGTTTCAAGTGTCTATGATGTCACTGACAATGTGTTTTGAGCAGATGTATGAGGTAGGAAAGATAGGTGAACGAACAGAATATGTCTGAAAGTAAATAACAGTGAGAAGCTTTTTATCGGAAGATTGAGCACGTTAAACAATGATTAAACGATTTCGACAAGAATGTCCACAGGAATATGCTCGTTCACCGTGTATTGAGAATTAGATTCCATGATACGTGTTGGAGGAAAACATCAAAAGTGTTCAAACGGATTTTGATTCCTGATTTTCTGAGAGTATTTGATTTATGTTTTATTTTAATTTTATTTTAGATGCTTCATTAAAATTAACATTTGTTACGAAATTTTTTTTAAAAATCATGTTGTGCGAACACATGAAGCATCGGGTGATTAATTAACGAATGCAGTAAAAGATAACAGCACATATTAAATTTAAACTAAGGTTGTATTAATAATTACTAATCGACCGTTCTGTTATAGAAAATATCTATCTCAAGAAACTCAGGAGTTGCAATCCCTGTTTGTCAGAGAAATATAGCACGGTACTTAAATTAGATAATTATATATATATATATATATATACATAGAGAGAGAGAGAGAATATATACATATATGCATATATATATATATGCATATATATATATATGTGTGTGTGTGTGTGTGTGTGTGTGTGTGTGCGTGCGTGTGTATACATAAACATATAAACATACATACACACACATGTATCTAAATCTATCTATCGAGCTATCTATTTATCTTTCTCTTTCTCCCCCCCTCTCTCTCTCTCTCTCTCTCTCTCTCTATATATATATATATATATATATATATATATATATATATATATATATATATATATATATATATATACACGCAAGCGCACACACACACACACAAACTCTTCCTTTACTCTCACCCTTCCCTTCTCCCGTAAGCAACTACACATCTGTATACACACATACATGCACACATTTACGCGGGCTTAAGACTAATTCTCAGACAGATTCAATGCAGACTTTGAAGAGAGAAGGCGTGTCATTGACGAAGACACGAATACCAACGAAAGGACTATAATAAACAACTGATTGTTTGATTAATCAACATATTAAACAAATAATCGATTAGTTACTTGGTGACATATTTGACCGATTGACTAAATAGAGATACTAGTGCGGCTTATTTGTATATCTAGTGAGAGAAAAGGTCCACACTGAACGATGTCTTCTGTCTACAGACTCCCTATATGTTACAATATATACAAGAGTGCTGAAACGTTCCTGGCTTTAAAGGCATCGCGAAAGGCCATAGAGAAATTGTGGGGCTGGCTACAATAAGTATCTGAGAGGAGAATGTGTTGAATAAAATCGTAATTAACTGATCCTCCTGTATTTTCTTTTACTGAAAGTCAGGAAATATTCAGCACTCACTCGTCCATATATATATACGCAGAAGGCAAACATGCACACACTTATATTTATATTCGTATATGTGTATATACACATGCGCATAAACACACAAAAACACACGTACGCATAAATTTATCTTCAGGGATGACTATTCAACTGTATGGCTGATTGTATTATCTGTGGCATATATCTATTTGGTTGGTAAATGCACAAGAAAACACACGCTGCTGCTGAAACTACAGAAGCTCAAAAGCGAAAGATAGTATGTCAGAGAAACACCTCTTATATCTTTAATATATATATATATATATATATATATATATATATA
>NC_068990.1:80755256-80761808 GCF_001194135.2 Octopus bimaculoides | reverse complement strand
ATATATATATGTATGTATGTATATATATATATGAATTTACGTGTATAATTTATGTGATATTCTGTCTCTTCTTTTAACAGAATTAGCATTATTCAAATGTTCCTATGACTACACTTCTAGTCATAATGCTCTGTTGATACATATTCATATAAAAGCTATTCTGAAAAAGAATTTGTGCTTATGGAAATATATATTTCCCAGCATGTGTCAGTTTTGTATTTATATAGATATTTACGCACATCTGAACAGAGATAACGATATGTTTCTAATATATGAAAATTCGCTGTGCTTTTTTTAATGTGTATACATATATATACCTGTGTATATACGTATGTATACAGATATATAAATAACAATATGTGTTTGGCTTTATCTCTCATGTTTGATACATCCATTTATGTACTATGTAGATAAATAAATATTCACTCATGCACATGTATATAAATATCTAAAGATGTTTGTGCGTATACTCAAAAATATACATACACATGTAGATACCTACTTGTATGCATACAAACACACACAAACAAACATATATATATATATATGAATACATATAATTGAATACACACAACACACACACATACATACACACATGTCTGCGTGCGTGTGTGTGTGTATGTGTGCAGAACTACCTATGTGACTACATATAATCGCATGTCAACATCCACATATCAAAATAAGGCTCTTTGGAATTTTGGAATATCTGCTTTGCTAACAGACATGCACAAAAGCAATTCTTTCATAATTTTGTGTTCTTATGTGTGTGCGTTTTTGTGTCTATGCCTGTATGTAAGTATTTATATATGTGACAATACATATAAGTATGCATATATGTATGAATTTATATGTGTATGTATATATGTGTGTATGTATGTATGTATGTATGCATATATATATGTGTGTCTGTTTGCCTTTAAGTGTGTCTACACGCGTGCGCTTGTATGAATTTAATTAATTTTTCTGTGATAAACGGATTAAAGATTAAATGCTTAAAATTGATGAATAGCAAAAGTATTGTGAAGAAATTGTGATAAATATACAGACTTCATTTTGTTTTACAACAACTCCCCGTATGCAATTTATCTACTCAAACTCCAAAGCGCGTAAATTCCAGATTTTTCCTGGGGATACGATTATTGTGTATTTGTCTTGGCAATATTATTATGAATGCATGATTTGAAATGTAAAAACGATTGCAAATGAATTTAAATGAAGCCAATACAGTCGCTACTTTTTCGTTTTCTTTACAAAGTTACTCTTTCTTTTGTTACTTCCAGTTTGCCCTTAGTTGTACCTTCTTCGGGCCATGTATGCATCACACAGATAAATAGTAAATACATATAAACAGATCTGGGCGTAAGTCCGTTAATCCGTTAATCGTTAATTAACGAAGTTGACATTTTCGTTTACGATTTAACTTTAAAGTCAACTTTGAAATTCATTATCGGACTAATTAACTACCGTTACATTTAGTTTCTGTTAACTCAAGTCCGTTAACCCAAAACTTGTCTACTGTATTTCGATCGCTAACTGTATTCCTGTATATCAGAAATGAGCCTGTACGCATGACTCGTTCTACAGTGCACATATCATGTCACTTAGTCGCTATCTGCACTCTGGAATGTCACAGTGTCTTATAGACATTATAACTAACAGAGTGTATTATTTTTAGAATATTTAGTCATGGCCTTTCCGGGTGTTTCGTTTAAAAGAAATAATCATTAAATTTATGTCAAAATTTTACTTTCACAATTTAGAGAAAATAATATACATCAGTGGATGTATGTACGTTTTCTTTTATGTTTAATTATTTGAATAATTCCGCCGAAGGAGGTGGATTGTAATAGAGATACAAAGCTCCATTGCTGGAATGTAAATAACAGAAGCAATATAACACTTTATACTTAAAGAAAGTCTTGCATATTTTTACTCTTACACATACAGATTGTATATGTAAATTACTAGTTAGCTGGTTGATTTATTTTTTGTTTAAACCTTCACTTATCGACATTATCACTTAGACATTTACTCAGAAAACCAACTGCATCAATTATTATTGAAATAAATGTGGTTATATAATCTGGATATAGAAACTTATAGGTTTCGAAGCAGTTGTCAATAGCCACCAGATTTCGACTTGATTTGCAAGGAGGTATTACCATCATCAAGACTATTGACCTCTATAAAGGCACATGCATTATCATGTCTGTCCATAACAACAATATCCAGACTATTAGCTTTACACTTCACAGATGTTTTGATTGGAAAGCTCCGCCAATATTCCGTGCGTTAATGTTGTGCTATGTATTTAACAACAAGTGTACTCTCTGTATTTATTCCGAATTGCATTGTATTTTGTGCTTGCGATAACATCGCGCCGGGTTGTAGGCTTTAGATGATATTTTGGTGGAGCTACTAATAACATGTATGATGTCGTCTACAGAATTACGATATAATCTACATTCCGGTTGCACCTTGGAGCTCCAAGGGCTTCTCTGTCTCTTTTCTTTATTAAGCATTTCGTAGCAAACTTCTATTCTTGGATTGCAAATGCATAGCCTTTGATGCATGATGTAATATATCGGTCAGATGACCAAAAGACGCTACGCTTCATGTCGATATTATTGTCCGCGTTAAGTCATTGAGGAACATATCTATGCATAGTCTTTGTTTGATATGCTGAGGGTCCTATATCCGGGTCTCCTTTGCCGTATATTAGTCCGGTCATTTTGTGGTTGTATGGGAGGTCATCAGAGAGAGAGAGAGTATTTCCTAGGATCTCGCTGCCGACACCAAGGATCTCTTCACTTTTCAGCACTAAGTTAACGTATTTATTTTTGCTGTTGTTATTTAAGAAGTGCTGTCTGAGAGAGACTATTCGACATTCAAAGACTGTGTACAGTGATCTGAAGCCTCTGCATCCTCCGTCTCTTCTTAGATTGAGGCAGTAACTATCATTATATCTGTTGAGATTTCCAGTTATTGCGGGTTTTAACGCTCATAAAGTTGATTTCCTCTACACACCGGTGAAGTATCCCAAATGTCAGGATCGTGTATGTATGTATGTATGTATGTATGTATGTATGTATGTATGTATGTATGTATGTATGCATGCAAGCATGTATGTATGTATAAATGTATGTATGTATACATGTATGTATGCATTTATGTATGTATGCATGTATGTATGTATGTATGTATGTATGTATGTATGTATATATGTATGAAAAATATAAAGCAGTATAAGTAAATGAAGAGATAAAATTAAGTTTTCAATTTCTGTGGCACTTTTATTGGGAAATGCATTCACTGTTTCCATTTTAAGCATTCATTTGTCTTTTTTTTTTTTGTTTCTTTACTATTAACTTTTTAGAGGCGGTATTTAATTTCCGTTGCTTTATACAATGTGTGGGTATCTTTTCTTTTTTCTATATTCCTTTACTTTAAAATTCTCAACGTACGGAATATACAAGCTCTTTAGATGAAAAATCAATAGTGTTCCCTTAAATAACATTTAGTATATATAGTATACTAGATACCACTAGGATCATATTTGCGTTGTTTCACAATAACAGATACACCAATAATATAAGTATTGGAAATTTACTGACAGCTATTTAAATATGTATTCATTCACATATTTGCAAGCGTAGAAAACATTACTTCTATCTCATGACCCGTTTTTCACTTTCTAGTGTTGTCCAGGAGCACGTAAACTGAATCAATTAATGTTCACTGTTTTTTTATCCCATCTCAAAACAACTATTAATAAACATACATTAAAGACCTTCTATGCATTTAAAAGTTATGCACTAAAATTATATAGATGTACACACCAACTATGATATAGAATCTATGATATATAGATGTACACTTTAACTAGATATAGAATCTATATAAATGCATTTTTATAAAAAATATAAAATAGTGAACAAAAGAAATAAATATTAAATCATACTATCGAAAAACACATTTTAATTACTAAATTCTAATCTTTCAAATTGAGAAAGAATATTGCAATCTATGTATGGGCATGTTGTGCATATCAACAATTTTCTGCGGGAATTTTCGTTTAAAATTCAAAGTCTTATTAGATAACGTACTTCACAAAACAGTTCATAGGAAAAGTTTAGTTTTAAAACCCTTTGAAAAGGAATATCATTGATATTAAAAAAAAAGTACAAACATTACATGGAAAAATATAGATGTTGATCATTTGTGATCTCTTATGCCTGAAAACGCTAAAAACTATTTCCGTAGATCGTGTTGTATTGGAAAATAGGTTATCAAAGATATATATTTTTTTTTACTGACTGAATAAATCAGTCCAAATCATAATTGCCGATAACTTCAAGGACATCAGAATATCCCCTTATTTTACCACACTGATATATTTGTAAATAATTGTTGCAAAAATTGATATCCAAATAATCCAAAATGTCAAAAAGATACAAGATTAAAATATATTCATCTTTGTTTCAATCAACAATAGGAAATAAATATCATTTGATACGGAGAACGCTTCAATTTTTTTGTTGTTGTTTTATTAAAATATTTTATGACAGGCGTATATGAAATATTGATTTTCTTTTTATCGAGTATTACATATGTGAGGAGAAAATACAAGACAAGGATTCTTCAAATTTTTGTTTTATTTTTTGTTTCAATAAATTTAGCAGAACAATGATTTTTTTCTTTCGAATGAGTAACAAAATAATATCCAAGTTACATTTGTCCATATTGAGTTATAAAATAGGGGTCGAAACATGAGTTTAATGTTTTAATGGTTCCATATTTTATACTACTTTATATTATAAAACTCTTTTAGCTATTGTATCTGTAAGAAAGCGTAGGAAACATGTCCTTTACAGGCCCTACTACACTGGTACGATTAATATCGATAATGTTGCTCTTGAAAACTTGTAAATCAACAACTTCGGGACACATATAAAACTGAAGGTAATCCCAGAGGGACTTAAGTTTGGGACAGGAGGACAACATGTTGCACTTAAGATAGTGGCATAGTCAACACAAACATTTTAGTTATGTGGTACATATGTGGATTAACCAATCCTAAACTCACTAGTATTTTGGTTTATCTTCCTGATCTTGATGTTATTTACATGCTTATGTGTGACGATAAATTCGTAAAGAACGTCGTGTCATAATCGAAGGAGGAACAAAATTTGCCAATATTTTGACATTTAGGATTTTGGGATGCGGGATTTATTTTATTAAAACGATATTGCCTTAATTTATGAAAATAAAGAAGTTTAATTAAACAATGACTGGACAAAATATTAAAAACCTGATTAAAATGGATTGCAAAATTTCGTATGTAGGTATTTAGCTCGTACCAATAAAAATTAAAAGAAACGGAGGTTTGCAAAACATTGAAATACTGTATTATACATAAAATGACATATTAAGTCCAAATTCAGCTATATTTGAAACATCATTTTAAATTCTATTTAATTTGTTAATAAAATCCCGGTACAAAATTTTCCATTGTCTTTTTATGAGAATATTAACCGCATTATCCCGCTATAGTTTAAATAAATTGTTTCAAAAGATGCCGGTGATCTATTGTTGGTCTGAAATGTTCATTTACTAAGAAATAGATTAACCAATACATTTAAAAGGCGGGTCAAGTTGACTTTCACAGGCACGTGTAAATAATTATTACACAAATACCAAACAAAAAAATATATTAAGAATGTTTTATTTTTTTAACATATTACTCTATTTTCCATAATTACTGTAAATGAATTATTTTTGTAATCAGTTACTTTTCCCATATGTATTAAAATACAATACAAAATTCTTCGTAATTTGTAATCATCAGGGGTTAAAAAGAATAAATTTCTGCTTGCTTTTCTAGTTCTGGAAACAGAAACTTTCAAAACGTCAGTGGAGAAAGCTCATTTTGGATAGCATCAGTAGTTGTAATATAACCTGTAACTTCCTTAAAATATCTCACTCTGTTTCACATTTTCGTACCGAACGTTAATCGAAGACTTAGATTATGCATACAGACATATAACTTTTTATGTATTGTAATATTAAAGAGCCTGCCGATGATACGTTCCATTCGTATTTTAAAAATTTATCAGTTCGTCAAATCAGATTCATTACAGCATACAATTTCATATACACACATGCATAGTCTTCAGTTACTTGAGTAAGGCAAGTCGCTTTATATGCGTGCGTAATTTGCGATTCAATCAATTACATAGAAGTGCATTGTAGTCATTAAAACTGTAGTACCATTATTATACAATCCCACGGATTGCCATTTCGACTAAGCACTGAAACTCCATTTAATTGTTTATCTATCAGCTTTAACACCAGCTGCTTTAACGTATCTGCTTTAACGCCATCTGCTTATACGTTTGTATATTCTGTGAATTAGAGTGTATTGAACATGATTACATTATGAATGATTAATAATAATAATAATAATAATAATAATAATAATAATAATAATAATAATAATAACAATTATTATTATTATTATTATTATTATTATTGTTGTTGTTATCATTATTA
>NC_068990.1:80754332-80755246 GCF_001194135.2 Octopus bimaculoides | reverse complement strand
GTTGTTATCATTATTATTGTTGTTGCTTTTGTTATTATTATTATTATTATTATTATTATTATTATTATTATTATTATTATTATTATTATTATTATTATTATTATTGTCTTTCCACCGCTCCTAACGCTGGAGATGTACTACGGTGCCAGCTGTTCACTGCCAGTGAACTCAGGTAACATCCCTTATTTTTCGAACAGCATCCGGAGTATTCGAGCGGTTCAAAGCGGAACTGTTTTCTCAAGTATTAATAATGTACATAATGTTAATAAAGTACATAATTCCTCATCTCTTATATATAGAACTGTACGTCTCTTATATGGTTTTTTGGCTTGTGGCATACATTGACTGGTAATATGTCATACAGTTTCAACACTTTGTACCACACATTCTGCACTAATCACTTTCTGGTGTGTTGTCTTTTCTGTATTTGATGATTTGATGTAATTGGTCCTTAATGCTTGCTCTTGGGCAGTACAGATTACAGCCTCCGTTTCCGACTGAGTGTGAGTCGAGGACAAATACACGACAGAATAGCAATTATTTTGTCTTAGCTTACATTGCTTATACTAAACACATGACATTTTTGCCTTACGATATGAAACATTTCTTTGTCTTTCATTTAAAAAAGGCACTCCGTCGGTCACGACGACAAGGTTCATTTTTATCTGATCAACGACGTCTGCTCGTAAAACTAACGCGCCTGTAGCTGAGTACTTCACAGACACGCATACCATAAGGTAGATCTCAGGGAGAGATCTAACAGAATGTGACAAGACAGGCCCCTTTGAATTACAGCTACAACTCACTTTTGCCAGCTGAGTGGACTGCAGCAAGGTGAAGTAGAGTACTTTGCTGAAAATCAGCCCACCGCAGGGAATCGTACTCGTGACTTTACGATCGTGGGCCAAATACCC
>NC_068990.1:80749821-80752723 GCF_001194135.2 Octopus bimaculoides | reverse complement strand
TGTGTGTGTGTGTGTGTGTGTGTGTGTGTGTGTGTGTGTGTGTGTGTGTGTGTGTGTGTGTGTGTGTATTCATACACATTAGAATTGTTGTTATTCGTTTTTGCAGCGTAGCCGGATATAGATACAATCATACACAGACTGACTCACAATCGTTCTTTCACTTTTCAAATCCTTTCCTTTATACACACAATTCATGGAGAATGACTTCTCTACCTTTTCATTCACATCGCAATATACACTTTCTTGTCTTATTGCCTTGTCACATGATTTTACCGCTACCTCTTTCTACATTTTGCTTCCCCACTCTATATATTTTTCTGTTTCTCTATCCTATAATATTCCACGCATAGGTTGATATAGATTCTTGACCAGGCTGAACAATAACCACGCCACATTTGAACGATGCTTCAACTTTAGCTAAATGTTACTAAAATCCATTGGCCGTGGGGAAACAGTGTTGGGCGTGATTCCAAACACAGAGTATGTAGATACATGTGAATATTATATTTATATATTGATCTTGATATGTACAAATGTATTGGTGCATGTTTATATTATGCGTTTGTATAGGTGTGTGGTGAACATGCTTTCATGGTCATATTTGCTTGTGCGTTTGCATCTATATTCGTAAGCGAACGTTTGTACGAATATGAATGGATACAGACCTCATACACAAATATATACTTATACATCTAGCCACCCATACTCACACAAACATAGGACTGCGCATGTGTGCACATATATACGTATGTATGTGAGTATATGTATGCATAAATATAGATAGATAGATAGATAGATAGATAGATAGATAGATAGATAGATAGATAAATAGATAGATAGATAGATAGATAGATAGTTAGATAGATAGATAGATAGATAGATAGATAGATAGATAGATAGATAGATAGATAGATAACTGTCTTTGTGTATGTATAATTGAAAAGGTCGGTGCATTGATGAATTGGAAACGAAATGTGGCTTGATGTAACGTTGTCTTTATAGTATTAACTTTATTTTCTTCTTGTTTTGCACGTTATTTTGATTATGATCATATTTAATGGTGTATAAAAGTATTGCTATGGTGACTGCGGGAAATATCTCTACGTAAAGGTATTACCATGATGGCACTGACAATTGTGTCGCATTAACATCATCGTCTTACTTTTATTATTTATGATGGCTGGCATCAATATAGATGTGTTTATTGTTGTAATTGTCTACCCCTAAGTCATTTCTGAACGAACAGATGTGTGATCGAATATCTTCCATGAAAGACCATCCTGTTGTTTTATTGCTTTCTTTGGCAACTCTATTACAATCTGTCTTTTCATCGTAGTTCAGAAGGCAAACTATGTTGTGGGTGTGTTTAAGCAGCCATTTCTAGCATTTCGATGGAATATATTAAGGCTTACATCTTCTTGCTATTGTTTTTGTTGTTGTTGTTGTTCACTCCCAGGCGAAATTCGATTTAGTAAATGTCTGATAAAATATAATTCCAGGCGAGACCATCCCCTCTTTATAGGAATACGCACAACTAAATTATTCAATGTAACTCTTTTATTAGAACATTGGTTTCATTTCAGGATTTTTTGTGATAAAGCGTTGGTTCCACACTGAAAGTAACTATTATTTGAACGTTTAACAAACGAAGTAATGCTACTGCTGCTATTAATGTTATTTCCATTCAAATCATCTCTCCCGCTAAAGCAAGCTTCTGATGATAGATCTTCTAGTGATGACAATGCCATCTATATTCTAGATGTAATCATATGATTTCGTTTCTCAATTTTAAAACGTTATTATTTTTAATTCCAAAGGGAATTCGCGTTTCAGATCGAGGCTGATGTAAGTAAAATATATTTTAGTTAAAATAGAAAAGTCTATTTAAAATTCAGTTTATCAAGGAAAATGATTTGTAACATTTAGTTCCTACACTTTCGTTCTTAGTTCAAATGCCGCTCGGAGTTCTGTTGTCTGTACGAAACCGATTAATGGAAGCCTATCTTCGAAAATCCCTAACGTGTGAACTTATCTTCCCTTTTTGGTATGTGTTGTATGCACGTGGGATCGTACGTGTGTGTTTATGGGAGTGTTTACATACGTATGTGCGTATGTGCGCGTGTGCGTATAGGCATGTTTGTATACTTTTACAATTTCTAGCAACCTGGCCTACCTGGATTTCTCACTTCGAGTGTTTATTACCTCATTGCATTTAGATGTTTCACTTTGAAAAGTATATTACCGAGCGTTATTTGCCTAACAAATATATTTTGAGTTTCGCATGATAACCATAAACAATTGTATGTAAAATTACAGGCAAACATACATATATATTCTTTGCATATAGAAACGTATCAATTATGAACATGGAAATGTTTCGGTGCTACTTTGGTGTGTGATTTGGAACATAAAAGGTGATTATTTTAGGTTACACTTTAGTTTACTTTTCAATTTCTAAAATATTTTTTTGCAATGAATTGTTTTGTACATACTTAGAATTGTAAATGTATTTTCTTCAAAATTCTTATAGCTTTAATAATAATAAAACCATGTTTTCTTTACATCTTAATAAATAATAATAAAAAATCAAGAATAAACAATATAATAATTATAATAAATAAAAGTTTGGCAGCCACAATTTGGCAACATGAAGAAACTAAACACTAACCTAAAATTTTCGTCCTTGCAGTTGTAGAGCACTCGGAATGTAGCACCAATGTTTCTGCAGACAGGAAAGGAGTCATTTAGTGTACAGGTTTCCTTGGTTTTTGGCAATGCAACTCTCTTGGAGATGGGTAAATCGTATCTAAAACCCGCTGGTCTACTGAGCCAGATATCTTCCACTTAGCCTGTCTGTCTGTGGGCCTCAAGATATACTATATATATATACATATATACATAT
>NC_068990.1:80744626-80749414 GCF_001194135.2 Octopus bimaculoides | reverse complement strand
ACATAAGTATAGACATACACATATAAATACGTGTATAATTAGTTTGGTAAGTAGATAGATAGATAGATGGATAGATAGATAGATAGATAGATAGATAGATAGATAGATAGATAGATCTTGTTGCATAATGTTATATACAATCGTGTCTTCTTTTGTATATGATATATGTAAGTATTCGTTCCTAGTCCCTTCTTTTAAAGCCATCTTTTGTGTTTTTAGTTTTGTCCTTTATATTTATTTCTCTAATCATTCTGTTTCGAGATTGGTGGTTATTACGATTTTACTCTTTTTAATCAACATTTCTGTCTTAAGACATTGCAGCAGCCAAATGAAAAGAAGGAAGAACAGCAACAACAAAAACAACTGCATACATTAGAAAAGTACTATCTGGCTTAGAATTAGACTTCTAAAAATGATGTCTGCTTGAAGTAAATGTGCCAGTACTGTTATAGATTACTAATCAATGTGCTCACGATTTTATGGTAACGTTCCAAAAATAACACCAACGCACTGTAAAGTGTTACTTCTCTGCTTTTAGTTGAGTTACTTTTTAAATTTATAACATTCTTCTCCCTTTCGCTCTTTCTCCTTTTTTTCATCATCTAATATAACACAATAATGCCAGCACCTCCATATCCAATAACCATCACTGTTTTCCTTCTCCCACTCTTCCTCCCGCTTCTCCTCCTCCTCCTCTTCTTCTTCTTCTTCTTCTTCTTCTTCTTCTTCTTCTTCTTCTTCTTCTTCTTCTTCTTCTTCTTCTTCTTGTGGTCTCATATCAAGATAAACAACCCATGAACTTGCAGGTGGGGACCCAGTCAGTTTTTTCTTCAGGTCACGTAATCCATCCCGCTCAAATGATCCTTGAATAAGGGTTGTTTAAGGATGTTGAACAAAACACCCATGTTTCTGGAGGAGAATTATTCAAACCCCAAAGAATTCCTCTCAACACATGGTTATGATGTTCCTGCACACCAATTCCGCTCTGGTCTCACATCAATTCCGATTTCTTTGACATATTTCTCCGACTTGGTTGTTAGTGCTCCGAGTTTCCCTACAACTACCGGAATGACAGACACTCTCCTCATAGTCCGTATTCTTACAGTTTCGTTTTTTAGTATCCTGTATTTTTCAATTTTTGCTAGTTTTTTTTACTTATATGTGCAACTCTATCTAATTATGATCTTGATTTCCCTTTTTCCTTTATCTACCACAACGATATTCTGGTCCGAGCCTCGGTTAGGGAATCACGTTGGATTATGAAGTTTTTCAGTATCTTATGTTCCTTGTTCTAGGTGACTCCTTCCAATTCATGTTCGTACCATTTCCGTGCTCTGTTCAGGCCGTACTTTTTAGTCTCCAGTGGACGAACTTAGCCACGTTATCGTGCCTCCTTGCTATACTCAGTCAAT
Organism: Octopus bimaculoides; assembly: GCF_001194135.2. Classification (NCBI taxonomy): domain Eukaryota; kingdom Metazoa; phylum Mollusca; class Cephalopoda; order Octopoda; family Octopodidae; genus Octopus; species Octopus bimaculoides. The sequence continues at coordinate 80,748,002 of NC_068990.1, read as the reverse complement.
GTGAGATTGTCTCGTTTCTACTGCCACACATCCTACAAAGGGGCGATTCGCTATCCTTATCCACTTGGAACTCAGTGTAAATTAGTTCTCAGAGTTTGTTCTCGGGCCTGTATATCAATATCTCAGTGCATTCTTTCAGACCACTTTTTCGTAGCCATCTCCAAGTGTTAATCTTGTGTTTTCCTTCGATTTCTCTGAGATATTACCCATGCAGTGGTTTCATTTTGCAGTTGTTTACTGTTTCGTCTTCATTTTGTTTCATAAATGTTTGTGGGTGCATCGCATTTTCGGTATGTATTATATTTATTAATTCTAACAGCAGCAAGCAATGATTCACTTTGCTGCTTGATGTACCATCCCAGACTGTTCTTCGCTTTGACAACACAGATTTTGCATCCTATAAGAATTCTTCCACCCCTGTTTGTAGACACATGCAGTCTGTCAGCATCGCTTTTGGGTGTTTATTTTGCAGCACTCAGTATGTCAGGTTGAATGTTGCAGCAGGCCTTCGGGAAGGCAAAGAACTCCAAAACATCGAGTCCATCGCTCCTCGAAAGAAACTGAAAACTGCGACTATAAAAAGCTGGCATCTCTATATGTTGTCTAATTTGGCCGTACAACTAAAATTTTATTAAAAAATTTCTAAGATTTCAGTGAAAAAGTAGGCATCATTGAATATATGTATGTGTTCGACTTAGACTATATATCGTCCGAATATTTTGGCTTTAAGAAATCTGATAAATACAGATTAGATATTGCTTAAGGTGTTATTACACACATTAGTGTTTACTCTTACAGTCTCAGAAGGCTGAAAAAGTGATTTTAAGATTCACAAATTGATAGTTTATACACCAGAATAATAATAATAATAATAATAATATTAATAATAATAATAATAATAATAATAATAATAATAATAATAATAATAATAATAATAATAATTTCTTTTATTGGCCACAAGAGTCGAACACAAAACAAAGACGGACAATAGAAGACAAGGGACATGTGTTGAACAATGCTGTGTATACAAAACAAATAACAAAACAATTAAAAATAACATCTCCCCAAAGTGGAGAATTCCTCGCAGGGACAACAGTAGAACCCCACACAACCTGGTTACCTCGACCGCCAGGTGCACCTCAGCGGGTGCATCTCTCCTTTTTAACTTCTCCAGTTTACAAACGAAAGTTCAGTGTAGGCTCATTCACACGGGCCATCCTCGCTGCATACACTCAACTTTTAACAAATTTACTGGGGGACAGATCTTCCCTCTCTACACTCACCTTCCTTTTCAAGTAGAACGTGAAAATGTCGATGACAGCTCGACCGAAGCGAAAAGTATCTGTCTTCTGGTCTTCGAATCGCGTCCACCACACTACCTCCTTAGCCATAGTCACTAGACAGAGGAAAATGTCCTTTTCTTCCCGGTCAAAGGAACGCGATGGATTCGGCTGATAACCGGATCCATCCTATACGTCATAACACGTTCTTGACAAATCTCCACAAGTCAGTAATGCACGGACATTAGACGAGCGCGTCTGACAATACTACCGTATCTGTAGAGCTTGTTTCGAATAGGTGTAAAAATAATAATAGTAATAACAATAATAATAATAATTCCTATCAAAGTATGGCATATGATGTCCAGTAATTCTGGGCATGTGTGCCACGGGTCTGAGGTACAAATGTTTTTTTTTTTATCCACAGCGAATAATTAAAGCAAGCATTTTGAATCAGATTATAAAATAATTAAGGCAGCATTCAAAATCAGATTGTAAACAATTCGGGGAAAAGATGCTCCCAAGCGTTTTGTGCGACACTCTAACGACGCTGCCAGCTGAACATGATAAACAACAATAATCCATTTGCTAAATTCTGATTTTTTATTTCAGATATCTTTTTTTTTCCCTTTGTGACATTCTGAGACAGCTGAAATATCTCTCAATTTCAATCACAAACTCAGACGGGTGGAATATTTTTGAATTTCATTTAAAATGTTGTTATTAGTTTCAATTAATTCTTGAAATGCGAAATAATTTATAATAAACTCGTTGATATTATTTTTTCTATCGTTGTTGTTTATAGCGTTGCTGCCGTTGCTATTGAAGTTTTTCTCGTTGTTATTACATATTGGCTAGGCGTTATGTGTTTTTTTTTGTTTTGTTTTTCAAATGGTATGCTGCTATATGAATAGAAATGCTTCTTTGTAAAAAACAGAAAATATCTATGCATAACTTAAACTTGATTGCACAGTATATGAACAGAAATTGCTAAATAAGAGATTACATTGTACATTTATATACAAAATATATAGATACCATATGATGATTCGAGTACAGTATTACAATCATTTACGTTTTTTCATTCAGGGTAAAAGACTGGGAAAGAATCAGAAAATAAGCGGTACAATTACAAGGAAAATTTGGTAAAGCACTGTGATAGTTTGGGAAACCTACATACCATACTCCCACACTAACCCGGGCTACAACAATCCCAAAGTGCCAATCGGTTCACATCAGGGGGAAATTGAATTATCAACTGGCACATAAATATTTACAAATATCTTGTTTGATATTTATATTTTCCTACTGCTATCTCTGATTCTTTAATTTCCTCCTGATGAAGGACTAGTGTCCGAAATGTCAAAATCATTACATTTCAAGAGTTAAATACCACACTTGTTAAAACGTGTTTACCCCGTGTTATTTCGTTTCCGTGTTCATTGTCTAAAATATATACACGTGTGTGTATGTGCGCGCTTGCGTACGTGCGTGTGTGTGTGTGCGTTGTGTGTATGTGCGTGTATGTATAAAAATATCACCAAATCACCGAAACTCAAAAACTGAAAAAACAATTCAAAAATGTCTTCACTACGTGGTTGCGCCACACATAAATACACAACACTCCACGTTTGTGTTGTGAAATAGCAAACACAGATTCTGATTACATTAACATAATGTAGTACGTTTTAAATCTCTGATAACTTGATAATATCTTTTGTGCGTAAGGTATGTCTTGCTGTACGAATCTATTCATGAATGAATCACATGTGAGTATTTATTAGATAAACGTATAATCTCACATCCACTATTCTAGTTTTCTTACAATTACTCTGTGTTCAGGGTATCGATGTATGACTGAAACAAAATAGCTCGAATACAAAATTCGATTTCTCTTAGCGGACTTATCTATTCTATCGTAAAGACACATCGTTCTAAACATTAGCTCTATACCGTCTTTATATGCAAAGCTACACGAATATACACAGACTCACGATAAATTACGCATATATGTATGCATATATATACATATATACATATATATATATGTATGCGTATATATATATGTATATATATGTATATATATATATATATAT
>NC_068990.1:80740199-80744327 GCF_001194135.2 Octopus bimaculoides | reverse complement strand
TATATATATTCAGTATGGGTATATACGCACTCAGTAATTGATTCCGACAATTCTTTTGCATCATAAACAACATTTTTTTTAAAGTCGTGTATAAAATTAGGATCGATAGAGGAATACTGAATCTTGTTAAGATTCCAGTATAGAAAACTCTAGTTTATTTTTTCTCTCTACTAAAATTTACTCTAGGATATCAATAAAATGATATTGCAATAACAAATATGTTACTTCTAAAATAACAGCAACAACACCAAATACTAATATGAACTAAATGGCAGCATCTATAAACAGAAAGGAAAGACAAATACATTGATTATTTAAGTAGACATGGAGGTAACTTGAAGATCTATAGTTAAGTTGGAGCTGGAAAGTTGGATGTGTTAATATACTTTTCTTTTTATAGTAGGAATATTTATAATTCCGTTACATCGGCTCTGCCAAGACTAGGACAGTAACATTAAATTTTCTAATCTGATGTTCGTACTTTTCTTAAGAGCAATATCTTCCACCTACATCTAGTTACCAGACGTCCCAACCGAAGAATTTCTACATCTTTTTTTGTTGCTGCTGCTGTTGTTGCTGAAGTTTTTGTTGTTTTTATTCTTGTTGTAATAGCTTTGATGTTGCATTTGTTATTGTTCTGGTGACTTACTTCACTTCCTGAGACTGGAGGACGGTACTGTGAACATGACTTTACAGGTCCTCCGATCCTGGCAAGTTTGATGTCGTTAATATTAGCTCCCAACCGCTGTGAACGACACTCTCAAGAAAGATATGAACAGGGACAAAATAACAGAGGAACTGATGTTCTCGGTAGGAAGAATTTGGATTATGGATTAATGTGGAGTGTATGTTGCTGCATTCAACAATAGAAGGGGCAATGATATGAATGGGATAGAATGCTTTCAAGATGAGGGTGTGAGAACAACCAAACCCATAGGAGTAGCGATAGGGCGGAGAGAGCAGATTGCATTCTTGTATGTCACAGACTGGAAAAAGTTCATGCTAATCAATCGAGTGACCTTTCTCTGAATTGAGTCCAATAAGAAACTAGGTGTTACTGCAGCACTGTGGCAAATGTAAAAACAGTGCATTTGTGAGAGTCTCAGCTGAATCTTTAATAGTGTCTGCAGCTTCTGAAGGAGGAAATGTTTCTGGTCCTGAACAAAAGAGCAATATTTTTGGAAGCGGTTCTATTTAGAATGTGATTTAACCAGGATAGAATAGAAGATTGGCTTTAGTTTGAATCCTCATTTAGACCGAATGTGCTGACTCTAGTTGCGTCATACTCGTATGATGAAGGTACGTCTTATCATATACTAGCTTAAAAGCTGCAAGGTCTTGCGGAGGGATAATTAGGCTTGCAGCCCAAAACTAAAGAGAGCTAAATAACATGACTATATTACATCTATAATGACTATATGTCCCGGTGGTGTTTGATCAGAGGTTAAGGATGGATGAGAATTAATTCTGTGATGCAATCATTTCATTGCTCCAGTCCCAAGTTGAATTCCAGCTGTTGGCCAATTTGTCCCAAAGTTCTAATCTCGAAGCAAATTTAACGAAGCAAATATCATTTATCTCCTCCTTGATCTCTGACGTCATCTGAGAAAAGCCATCCAAGACGTGTATCAGCCTACTTTTACCTGCTAGAAATAGCAACCCAAATGCTTTTAAATCAGATTCTAATGTTGGATGTTCAAGAACCAAATGAAGGGCAGAGGGAGAAGGAGGAGGAGAAGGAGAAGGAGAAGGAAAAGGAGGAGGAGAAGGAGGAGGAGAAGGAGGAGGAGAAGGAGGAGGAGAAGGAGGAGGAGAAGGAGGAGGAGAAGGAGGAGGAGAAGGAGGAGGAGAAGGAGGAGGAGAAGGAGGAGGAGAAGGAGGAGGAGAAGGAGGAGGAGAAGGAGGAGGAGAAGGAGGAGGAGAAGGAGGAGTAAGAGGCGGAGGAGTAGTAAGAGGTGGAGGAAGAGGAGGTGGTGTTGAAGCAGTAGCAGTAGCGACAACAGCAATAGTATCTGCAGCACAGTAATATTAGTTGTTATGAGATAGTAGTGACGGTGGTGAAAGAGATGATAGTAGTAGTAGTAGTAGTAGTAGTAGTAGTAGTAGTAGTAGTAGTAGTAGTAGTTGTAGTAGTAGTAGTGGTCGTTATTTTCTGTTTCCTTTATTGTTGTTTTTTATTGATCCTGTCATTGTAGATCAATGATGTGTTATTGTTATTGTTGTTATCATGTTTGTTGTTGAGAAGAATCGCGATCAAAGATTTTCAACATTGGCCATCCGGATCGTGGCTAGGATTATCAATGATAATCTAAACTGTAAAAACGATGGAGGAGATTTGATTTAAGAGACTTAGCTGGGAGTTTTCTTTTTTATTTGTTTCCTTTTAGGGAGCGGTGTTCTTTTGCAAGTTTGAGTGACCAAGTAGAAAGCTCCATATGGATTCAACATAATCACTTGTAATCCCCATCAAGACAAAACGAAATCATGTTTCTCAAGCAACAACCTACTGTTCTTACAAAGACAAAACGAATGACACGTTGGATAGGAGTTGCTGTGTGTTAAGTAACTTGCTTACCAACCACATGGTTCCGGGTTCAGTTTCACTGCGTGGCACCTTGGGCAAGTGTCTTCTATTATAGCCTCGGGCCGACCAAAGCTTCTGAGTGGATTTGGTAGACGGAAACTGAAAGAAACACGCCGTATATATGTATTTATATATATATATTATATATATATATATGTGTGTGTGTGTGTGTGTGTGTGTGTGTGTCTGTGTTTGTCCCCCCGACATCGCTTCACAACCGATGCTGGTGTGTTTACGTCCCCGTAACTTAGCGGTTCGGCGAACAGGCTGATTGAATAAGTACTAGGCTTACAAAGAATAAGTCCTGGGGTCGATTTGCTCGACTAAAAAGGCGGTGCTCCAGCATGGCCGCAGTCAAATGACTGAAACAAGTAAAAGAGTAAAAGAGCAAAGAGTAATGAAATATCTGGTTGTCGTGCTGATAGGTCAGATAAAACAACAGCAACCGTCAGTGGTGTTCGCAAAACTGTTCCTGAGGTCTACACGCTTCTTGTATGTGTCGAGTGACAACTGTAAACTTTCTTTTGGGTAGGCATAGCAACTTTAAAGTAGTTTCTATTAGATGAAAGCCATACACTTCATGTTACGATTCAACGACTGTTAACGTGTGTGATAATTGAAATATTCATTTATTCATTCCATTTGATTCTTCGGCTATTGTCTATTCAGTTGCGTTTAACGTCGCCATCTGATACAATATGACAATATTCCTACATACTGATAAGGGCATAGATTATCATGACTCATAACATCAGTGATAAGAATGATAAGCTTATCAATGATATGAACAATAACAACATAAACAACAACTAGCCGAGTGATAAAAAAAATGATAAGTGAAGCCATTGTTATTCAAGTCGATTTCCAGCTAAAACCTTCCACTCAGTACGACGTATCACACGTCACTGGTATGTAGCCATCGTCGCGTTTTGTATTTTATTTATCATATATTTTTTTGTGTCTGCAAAGATGGCGACATGGTGATAGGAAGGAAAATCGAAAAACAACATTGACATAACCCTATACACCTGGAACTATCGTGTCAAACTCATCATAAACAAGCTATTTGCTTTATAAACATTTAGCTTGGTTTTATTTAAACTTGATTTTTTTATTTCTTTTATTCTTTTCTTCATATCATCCTGCCCATGAACTTTTCTCTGACCGCAAGTGATTTTATTACCGAAAATTCGTGTTTGGATGTGTAATTTTTGCTAGTTTTTGACTCCACTTTCTGTTTATAAGAAAGGAAGCAAAAAAAAAAAAAAGATAAGGATAAAATAAAGAAAACGAACTGAAAAATAAAATTTTCCTAGTTGGAAATGACGATATAAGACGAAGAATTTCATTCAATATCATTGCTCGTGTTAAGCCTAAAGATATCTCACGGAAATTTTCAATTATGCTGTAATTGAATAGAATGACTTTTTCCTCTGCATACATTTAGCTATTAACTGATTGTATATTTCATCTATATGTCACGTTATATGTCATGTTTGTTGTACATACATGCATGCATATATATATATATATATATATATATA
>NC_068990.1:80738080-80740078 GCF_001194135.2 Octopus bimaculoides | reverse complement strand
ATATGTGTGTGTGTGTGTGTGTGTGTGTGTGTGTGTGTGTGTGTGTCCGTTCGGGTGAATTTGCATGTAATAAACAAAAATGTATTCGATTTTTAAGAAAAAAATTCAATTTAACTTTCTGATATTTTCGTTCGAAGAACTAATTCTTTCAGTTTGTAGCAGAAACACTCACCCCAACACTACTAACACTCAAAGTATCAACTTTAGTAGATTGTTTATCGTAACTCACCTCAATGCAGACGGCTCTTGGAAATAATGTATTTCGTGTCTAACTGCATTGTAGCAACCTGAACATCACGGACATAATAGTAACCCTTGTTTAGTCCATAGACATATTCTAAAGTCCAACAACAATAATTCACAGTCTAAACGTGCTAACTAAATATTCTGGAAGTGTCGTATTTATGCGAGTAAATTTTTATTAGTTTCACTAAATTGATAATAATTTCTTGTATCTCAAATCAGAAGTAAAGCGGAAAAAAATAAAGGCATTTCAACTAGTTGCACCCCAGTATCTTTCCGCTATTCCACAAATCACATGCGTATCTAAGTTCCCTTCCAAGCAAGTTTCCACAACTTTGTTCTCATTTTACCTCTACTACTTTGTCGACTATGATAGAGCTGCTAATGTTACAATCATCAATATCAATTTGTTACTTCCAATGCCTATAAAACTATTCAACAAACAAGCTCTTAAGGAAGCGCTAGCTATACATTTCACTCGCAAGAAATATCTAAGCTCCTCTGAAATCGGATGGCGACAGGTTAAAGAAAGAAAAACCTATTACATATTGTAGTCATAGATACACGGAATTATGGGCTGGTCACCCTTAGAATGAATTGGTTCAATTCTTTTTTTTTCTCATACAGGTATGAACTGTGGCTTCAGAAGAGCACCAACCATACAGTTCTATATTTAAGAGATGAGGAATTCTGTATATTATTTACATTATTTACATTATTTACATTCGGCGGATATTTGTACTCATCTTGTTTGTTGTTAACACAACATTTCGGCTGATATACCCTCCAGCCTTCTTCAGGTGTCTTGGGGAAATTTCGAACCTGGGTTCTCATTCCTAAGGTATTTTTCAATGGTATTATTATTATTATTATTATTATTAGTGTTCAGGTCACTGCTTGGAATCGAACTCTGAATCTTGGGGTTAGTAGCCTGCGCTCTTAACCACTACGCCATATGCCTGTGGGCATATGTAAATAATGTAAATAATGAACACCAGCCATAATTTAAAGGTAGATATAGGGTAAGTAATTTCTCTTATATTTCTTTCTTTCGTGCTGACTATACCTGTTATTTTTTTTTTAATCAAGCCGTTCATTCTTCTGTCCTGCAAAGTATACAAGCGAAAGCTACGTGTTATGTGATAAAACTATTTCTCTCAATATCAGCAACTTTTTGTACATCGTGGAAATCTATCCTATATCATGGGAAAGTTACGGTACATATAGCATAGCGAAGACATCGCTTTGATCTGGCTAACCGCAGCCATATCATTTTAAGTTTTACCCTTTCTAATGTATTGGAAACATATATCAACTTTAGTACTAACTCATTTCTTTAAAATATTTTCCCCCAGCGACCGTTAAATGCTTTCCTAAAAAACTATATGTAGCTGATTCATACATACATTCCAGCTCAAAGGGGAACCAGACCGTTTCGCATATACTATAAGCAGTGACAAATGTGAATTTATAATAAAATAAACAAAAAACAAGACAGCATATTCGAACTCTTAGATATCTCTTTTATTTTTATTTTATTTGTTTTTTTTTTGTCTTTTACTTGTTTCGGTCATTAGGGTACTGCCATGCTGGGGCTTAGTCTTTGGGAATTGTAGTCGAACTAATAGACCCTATTACTTATTCAATCGGTCTCTTTTGCCGAACCTCTAATTTACGGGGGCGATTGACAGGGGCGCTGGAGGACAAACACAGACACAAAGGCAAACACACTAGCACACACACACACACACACAC
>NC_068990.1:80731886-80737697 GCF_001194135.2 Octopus bimaculoides | reverse complement strand
GTGTGTGTGTGTGTGTGTGTGTGTGTGTGTGTGTGTGTGTGTGTGTGTGTCTACAATATGTGACAATTATTCGGTTGCTATAATAAGACTTCGAGTTTCGGATGTCGGGGCGGAAATCTGCTCCGGTATCTAGTCAGTTATCAAGGCAATCAAAAAATGCTATAAAAAATGACCGTTAAACAAAGGGAAATTACTATGTAATTGACCGTTATTAAGACAAAAGAGCTATTACAATGACCGTTAAATAAGGGGTAAATACCGAAAGGGAGAAAGTAAAAGAGTCAAAAAGTCAAAATGCTCATAGAAAGTTCTTATAAGCTTATAAGAAATTCATGTCCAGAGGGGAAAAAAACTCGTAAAGGGGGTATATGAATCAAGAAAAAAATTCGATTGCACATGAAGAAAAGTGAGAAGTTAGATCATTGAAGAAAATCATTTAAGTATGGTGTAGCGTTGATAGAGTATAAGCAAAAATTACTATAAAAATAAGTCTTAATCTGTTGGCAATGTAAATATGATGATGACAACAAGGCACGGGAAGAATCAACTTGAAGGTCGAAATGTTATCGCTTACCTTTAATGTAGCGTGAGATGTTAGCCAAGGCATCGGTTTCCAAAAGAATGTTTTATTGCAAAGGTGTATAGTGATTTAGTTAACGATTATAAAAGACGACAGTGGTGTAGAATTGTTAGGAGATTAATTAGCATTGAGCTCGGAATTCAATTTCTTCCGGGGAAATTAATTGCCAGCGTCCACTTTGCAGGATGTGTCACTCATCCATTTAATGATACGAAATACCGCTGCCGTGGATTATTGAGATGTATAAAAATGATTCTCTTAGTCAGCGTAGCATGATCAACTCCGAAGAAATCCAAGAACTCAACCGCAAAAGTGGATCAAAGATATTGCTGAAATACATGGAAATTCTTCATGATAACGGACAGCTGTCTTTATTAAGAGCATATTATATATGCCACCGTTATGCTTTTCGTTAATATCTCCTGCCAGTCATTTGAGTCAATCATGTGCATTTTTTGTATTATTTCTTCACATCAAAGAATAATTATAAATGCATGAAGGAAATGAAGATAAAAAACGGAAATTCTTCCCCAAAATAGGATTTGATATCATCCATTTGGAAAGATGACATGGTGTTCTTACACTTCGATGAAACCTGCTTAACAAGGATGTATATTATTTCCATTTTTTGTGTGTGTTGGAGGAGTGACGTGTTACCCTAATTGGGCAACCTTAAAAAAAGTTGTTGAAATCTATAGCGTCTTCTAATCTTTAATAATTATTCAACAATCTTAGTTCATGCAATTAAAGTATATTCCAGAGCGTAGATAAAAGAAACGACAACATAAAAGGAATTGAAGATTTAGAAATTCAAGTTATTAAATTAGAAATCAATTGCAAATAACTGTAAATAAAAAAATAATAAATAAGTACTTGAGATGAATGAGAATTGTACAGAAAGAAAAACGGGAATAGGAAAATAATCAGGATATACTTATTATTTAAATAGTCAATTGTATTTAGAATCATTAAATCGAGAAATGGCAAATTGAAGAAGCCACATCAATGGAAAGTTTTCTGTAACAGAATATAATTCAAATAAAAATTCTTTAAACTTCGGAGAAACCATAGTAAATTTGTTTTGCAGCGAACATTTGAGTTCAAGCAGTTACAGAGCTGCATACTATAAAAAAAATACAACAGAAACGTTCATGTAGTTGTGAAGCACCAATTAATTAAAGCCGAACAAATTTATGGTGAAAGGTATTTCCATCATGACCAACCAGCATTTGTGCAATTATGCAAGGTGTTTTTGCCTATTTTTAATTGTGTAGTGTGGTGTAATTTGAGTACAATTTGGCTACAATATCTAGTAGATGAAGAAACCCGATAGAGACTCTATGAATAGGAGAATTTAAATGACATGAAAACCGACAAAGCCTCAGCCATGCTGCGTCATTGTATAATATATTGGACAATACGTATGTAGTTGATGATGGAACCATTGATACGTTGTTTAGCATCACCATACCAAAGTCATAAAGAACATTATTACAACGAAATTGGAGACAATTCTACATGTCGTTCAGTGTACTGGATGTAGAATGCGATCGCTGTGAAATTTTAACATACCATTTAAAAAAAAAAAAAGGACTCTTATCTGTGATCATGGATTCCAACGTATGATATACTCCTAAATAATTACATTTGACCATAGGCATTATATATCAAGTTTCAGAAGTGACCTAAAAAGCACCATGGGCATAAGCTAAAAAGTCTTTAGCGATTTCTCACGCAAGGCTCACGTAACTGAAGGAAAAGTTAAGGCGAACGACACAGGATCTTTTTTTTTAAGATTATTAAAATACTAAAATAGAAATAATACATTTCTAAATCTTTCAGAGAGATTTATGCAGTAGCGATGCCATACATTAGTTGTATGCTGTCAACTTAATGTGACAGTCCCATGAAGGGAATAATACTACCGCTATTCAACCCTAGGAAGCAACACCGCTTCCTGTCGGCCTTGACACATTTCCTGTGTCCTTATGTTTACAAGAAGAAGAGAAGCACATCCACTGCATTCAGAGACATGTCTTTGCTCGTCATCAGTCTGGAGTAGCAATGGCCTGCTAGTTGGAGATGCCTGTCAAGCTCTCGTAAACATAATAATTCTAGTGAAACACATTCACTGATTTCAAAAATAGAAATAATACATAGTTACAAGGATTGCAGAAAAAAGCTACAAGAAATCATTCCTGGAAATATGCAGGCAAAGCTGTAGTAGGTCTTAGGACGGATCTAAATTGAGTCTAACTAAAATCGGTCATCTATTACCAGCTGTACTGTTTATCGACTTTCCAAGAGCTTTTCCCTCATTGCAGAAAAAGGAGAATGCTAATTTTGAATAAGATGTACCAGAAGAATTACTCCCAGCAGTAATAATGATTTCTGGATGTAATAATAATTTAGGCACGAAGCCATCTGTTTTAGAGAATGGTAATTATTAATAGTTAATACTATCGATCTCAGAACTTGACAGGTACTTTACTTCATGGACACCAAATGAATGACGAGTAAAGTAGGCCTTCCTGATATTTAAGTCAGACCATTAGAAGACAGAAGAAATACTGGAAGGCATTTTTTCCGACGCTCTAAATGCAGCCAACTCTTCACCTTGCTCCCAGCAGTAATATTGCCACGCAATAACACAACTTCGATATTAATACAGCGACTTGCAAGGTAATAACGTTTACTATTCTTATTTATCATCTGCCAGGGCTATGTCCTTCACACTTTAGTTGATAATGTCTTGAAATTTCGCTTCACACTAACCATTCACAACAAAAATAGTCATAGATTATACTGAGATTAGTGTATCCTTCGTAAACACTTTCTCAGAAGCTACTATCATGCCCCACGACATTCAAAACACGAAGAATCGTTATCTGTAATTGCCTAAAACTGAAAATACCTGTTATAATCAAGAGTATTAATTGATCGAATTTCAATAAAATCATCTATAATCTGTAGAAATCCTTGTGTACTTTGAAAGTTGGATCACATCCAGCGAGAAATGATAAAAGAATTAGCAGAGAATGGATTGTTTTTGGTGTTCTTTGTGTTAGCTTGAAGTCATTGCTAGCTGATAATCTAAAAAAAATCTTCATCCATGCAACAATTGAATTCCTCCGAGTGAGCATTCACAAACACCTGTAGGGAAATCTTGACACTATTTTCATTTGGATATTGCAAGTCATCCTGAATACCTCACGCAATTCATCTTGCAATCATTGATATTATTTGAACGAGACACACATATCTTACAAATCATTGCTCGAGATTTAAGCAAGAACTCATTAGTGATACATACGAACATGCATTCTGCTATGGAAACTCATGTACCTTCTACCCAGTAAAGACCTTTATCGATCACCACGATCTAAATACAATTGATGCCCTGATTAACTCCTCGAAGATAAATGGACTAATGAAAGTTGGTGCAAACAAGTTGGGCATTTCAATTAAGGTCGACCAGAAGAATTCGGTTGATTAATTGACTGAATATCGAAGAAAATCGCCTGCAGAGTTGAAAGATTCAGTTTATTAGTTCTTGATTTCAAATTTTACCGAGGTCACACTGATTTTCGTGATTCCAGAGTTCTCTTATTAGAAAGCAATATAATGTGGTACAACAAGCTGAACTTAAAACGCGTCTCTATATTGGATCAAAAGACCCTTTAATATGACTATTAACAATGATTAAAGAAACCTGTTATAAAAGTTGTTTCAAATTTGCATATGCTGCATCAGTTTTCGAGGGTCAGAAATATTCTATTGCATAAACGCTATTAACTCTAAAACGGTAAAATGTAAGCTGACTTCGGTAGAATTTTCACTGAGGAGGTAAAATGCTGGAACGAATACAGCGAGTCATTGTTCGATACTTTGACAATTCCACTAAGATAGAAACTATCCAGACAAGAAAAACAATATTAAAAGTAGGATGAAATAACGGAAGTTTTAAAAAATGAGTAGTTTTACACAATAGTTGTGAAAAATCAACTATGGATGCTATCCATACGAAAAGTAATAAATAGTAATGACGAAAAACAATAATCAATTAAAAATACTTTTGTAATGAAAACAGAAAACTCAAACACTAATATATATTTAATCTAATGTGGACAAGCATGGGAATCAAGTGCGAAATTATTTTATTCTATTTGATCTCCACGGCGAAAAGCAGATTTCTTCATAGGTACTAGATCAGTGATAATAAAATTAATCATAATATTGGTGTAGAATAATACAGAGGAAACTTCCAATATTATCCTTTTTCATATTGTAACAAATGCGATACTTTGTATAACAAGGTTTCTCTTTTCATTCAATAAATACACAATGTACAGTATAAGTAAACAATCCTATAACTCGAGCAAAGGACAGAACGATGATTGATTATAATATATAACATAAACACTGCCCCCTGGAACAAAAGACAGCAATACTATAAGACACCTGAAACACATTTGGTTCTATAGGGAAGACTGCCATGAAACCAATGAATTAAACAAACCATAACATAAATATATTATCAATACTCATGATGTAGAATATTATTATTATTATTATCATCATCATCATCATCATCATCATTATTATTATTATTATTATTATTATTATTATTATTAATATATTTATTATCGTCGTGATTGCTTTTGTTGTTCTTTGTAGCTATACATCTGAATTTGTCGAAATTTGTCCAGTATATGTATCACATGATACATGAAACCTCTTGACCGTAACACAATAAATCATGTCATAAATGAGATAAGATATACCAGTCATCGACCATGCGCAATACTCCTGTAAGCGAAGCTCTAATGCTGACGATTAAATTATCAAGAGGACTATGTATTTCTATGCGGGTGAGGTGAGTGTGCGTGTGCATGCGTGCGCGTATGTGTGTGTATGTATATGTACATGTGTGTGTATGTGTGTGTGTATTAGCGCGCGTGTGTGCGTGTGTGCGTATTTTGTATGAGTAACACTCCCAATAATTCATATATATATATATGTGTGCGTGTGAATATGTATGTATATATATATATAATAATTTTCCAGAGGATGTAGCAACCGTTACCATAGAAGTCTCTGTCTCTTTTGAATATGAAAATTTAAAAGTTAAAAACCTTATAATATAAATATATATATACACGGTGGTGCATCAGCATGGCCGCAGCTCTGAGCTGAAAATATATATATATATATATATATATATATATATA
>NC_068990.1:80717613-80731692 GCF_001194135.2 Octopus bimaculoides | reverse complement strand
TATATATATATATATATATATATATGCATATATATATGCATGAATGTTTGTGTATCGAAGCGAGTGTTTATTATACGAATGTGCCGAAGATTTAGCGTATATGTTCAGTGTTTGTGTGTCTGAGTGAAAGTGAGAGTTTGCATGTATTAAAGTTTTCACAATACATCAAGTGCGTTTCTTGTATGTCTCTGTTTGGGTCTTATGTGCCTCTATGAGTACACATGTATTAATATCTGTGCTACATATACTGGCACTTGATAAATTAGCAAGCAAATGAAAAGGTAACTTGTATATGAAACAGATATCGGCACTTCCGTAAGAATTGTTTCAGAATAAATATTTAATTGTTATTTTCCGATACAAAGGTATGATGAAAAACTTGCACCAGAAGCCATAAATATTACTTGTTTGAATGATTCTATTTGTTAAATTTTGTTACAGTTCCCTGATATAGAAATATTTGGTACAGATATATTAATATGTCATTCCCGAAAGGAACTGAAGTCTTTGTCACAAAGTGAATTCTAATGAATTCTAAAGAGGATCTGGGGTAACGAGGACCTATTAACTACTCTAGAGTTAAGCAGATGTAATGGATAACGTTTCACATCAAATATTCATTGAATTTTTGTTGGATTCACTTTTGACTAGACTTTTCCGTTTCTCTCCTGAACTATTATATAATGTTATATAATATATGTGTATCTTATGTATGTAATTGTCACTCCAGCGATTACGACGACGAGATTGTGAAGCTAAGCTGCAAGTGTCTCAGCACTCCACAAATATACGGAGTTCGCAGCTAGATTCAACATAACACAGAATGTGACAAGGCCGGTCCTTTGAAATAGAACTCATTAAGGCAAGCTGACTGAAGTGGAACAACGTGAAACGAAGGGTCTTGATCAAGGACTCAAAGCGTCCCCGGGATCGAACTCCCGATCGTAAGCAGAATGCGCTAAGCACTAAGTCAATTGCCTTCCAGTCATGACTGCTTTTGATCTTCCGTGAGCAAACGAGGCACACATTTTACTGTAACTCTTTTCAATCACTCAAAATTCGTTGGAAGTGACTCCAGGTTGCACCAGTATCATAGCTTTGCCTCGGAAAATAACAATAAACTGTTTATTCTAAGACAATCATCTCTTCCTTGTTCAGGGCACACATTTTAAAACAAAAATCCCTTTCCAGTATCTTCCCTGCAGAGAGTTTAATCCGGAATCTGCCGAAGTCAAGCCAGACCTTCCTGATGAGGCAACGAGAACTGTCGGAAATGACCGGTTAGTATAAGGAATACTCGAACCGTGTTTTCGGACGATTACAGTCACTGTCAGTATATATGTATAGTATTTTGTGATGTGACTACAGCAGCAGAGCAGTTTAGCTTTTGTTTCAAGCAATGTAGGTGTTTGTAACACTAGTCACATTTAGCGATATCAAAAATTATTAAAAGTTTACAGATACATAAATATATGAAAAATATCATAGACATATCTAGAAAAATTATACTGATGTATAAAAATATATTAGCATTTTAAAAGGTATATATTGAAGATATCATCCTCCTTAGAGGTTGAGAGCGTTGTTAAAAAGATATTTAAAAGATATATTAAAACATATATTAAAAATAAAAGTGTAAATCCTCACGAAAAAGTGAAACAGAAATGTTTAAGCATCCAGATGGAAGGTGAAGTTTCCAATGATTAGATTAGATGTTAATATATATATTCTCTTATTCTTTTACTTGTTTCAGTCATTTGAGTGCGGCCATGCTGCAGCACAGCTTTGAGGGGTTTTAGTCGAAGAAACCTACCCTAGGACTTAAAGTATTGGTTGTTTTTGCCGAGCCGCTAAGTTACGGGGACGTAACCACACCAACATCGATTGTCAATCAATGGTGCGGGGACAAACACAGATACGAAGGCACACATATAAGTATATGCATATGCATGTATTTGTGTATATGTGTATGTTTATGCTGTGCAAATGCATTTTCATGCGCGGAGATTTATGTATACTCAGATAGTCGTATATGCTCATAAGTAAATTCTTGTGTATGCGCGGACATTTTTTGCTTTTATAGATGTATATGTGCGTTTGTGTGTGTGTAGGGGGTCTGAAAGTTAGCCTCTCTATCTGTCTCTGTCCCCTAGTTTCTCTCTCCCTCTCTCTATGGACACATACAATCTCACAAATACATACATATATACACACACGCACTTACGCGCACACATACATGCATACATACATATATATATACTTATAGATAGATAGATAGATAGATAGATAGATAGATAGATAGATAGATAGATAGATAGATATGCATATAGGAATAACTTTAAATTCACGCGCATATGTACTTCTCTTTTTATGAACATGATATTCTAGTCACGCATCTCAGGAAAAACAGTAATTTATGCAAAACTGCCATGCTTCCGCATACGTCTTGCATCATAATTTTTAGTATTTTACGACTCCTGACACATAATGTTCTTCAAATTATGTCTATTTAGATTATTAAGTATTGTCATATATCAACACATTTTCAGTTAATTTCATTTTCACAAGCAGTTTACACCAATACTCTTTAATTTTTATATTTCCTTACTTCCTAAAAATAGAACATTCTCTCACGATTTACTTAGCTTCCTGGGATTGGCTCTTAAATAAGTGTGTGTGTGTGTGTGTGTGTGTGTGTGTGTGTGTGTGTGTGTGTGTGTGTGTGTGTGTGTGTGTGCGCGCGTGTGTGTGTGTGCGTGCGTGTGGGTGTGTGTGTGTGTGTCTGTCTGTCTGTCTGTCTGTATGAGTCTGGGAGTTCATACAGGCATAGATTTATATTTGTGTTTCGTGCACGTGTGTGTAACTGTGTAACCGACAGCTACCTTTGTATCATCCAAATTTTCAACCCGTTACATTAATTAATTTTCACTATACTCATTACGGCCTACACCCTTATTATATCTACTGAAACACCTTCAGCATCTTCAGATATTTTCCCTAGTCCATTTTCAATGATTGCCATTATATGCGAAACCTTACCTACTCCTTTACCCAATGACTGCAATTATTTATGATTGTTTTACATTGGAGAAAGCCTATTTCGAATAATAATACAAGAGTTTTTGATATTTTAACAAGCAAACCATATTCCTACAAACTGCAGCCTGTCCAGTGCTGCATATTTCCCAACTACTACATGACAACATGATGGCGTTTAGTTTGGTTTAACTAAAATATATTATTCAAATTCATAAATGCAATTGATCCAAACTATAAACTCACGATATTAGATGCATATACTTAACAGATATACACGTGTAATACTTTGGGAAAAAATAACATCTGTATATTCCAATAAAATCTGATACGCTCTTAGAATTTAAGTTAATAAATGGAGTATGCAATGGTCGCTTTTCTTCAAAATAAAGTTATGGAACAATTTTGTTTTCAATATTTGATTCCGTTCGTTTCTTTTTTTCTTCTATTTAGTTTAACATTCATAGCTTCAATTGGGCTCTTTGCATTTATCTAAATGTAGAACTTAATGGTCACATTTCCAAATCTTCCCTCCACACTTTTATAATTACCTTCCTGTAATATTTTCACATCCTTCCCTTTCTGCATTTCTGTTCTGGCATTTTTTTTTTCTCAAATTTACATTAGCAATTAAATAACTTATTTCTTATACATTCTGAAATATTTTGAAGAAAATTGATAATATTAAAATATGGTTATTATTCTAAAGCAAGCTTAACAACAGTAACGATACGTATATACATATAAACACACATGCACGCACACAGACATACACACTCACATATATACGCTCACATATATAAGCCTATCTGTATGTGAATGTATTCATACATACAGAGAGATTTAGAAATAATATTTATATATATATATATATATATATATATATATATATAATGGAAATTTTCTGTGTGCAATAAGAGCTGTTTCACGCAGGAATATGATGTCTGCAAGCCGGTATTGAAGAACAGCCCTACAAACCTTAAGCTGCCACCCTTCCTGTAGCAGAATTGCATTCCTTGGAGAAATTATTAACTTTTCGTCATATAAAATACATCGCTCCTTTTTTCGACTGTTTGATCAACACCAAAATTTGTGGAAATTTTTAACAGCAAGTCTTCATTCGCTTTCATTCTGTTCCATACAAGAAAGAAAAGCTGGAAAATAAGCATACATATGACATTAAAACAACATTACGTTGTGTAAAGCATAAATAGTGATTTTTGCTCATGTGCCAGGATTACCTACAAGTGATACTTATTGATATATTAAGTTTAACTGAGAAAGGAAAAACACGATGGGAAAAGATACGTATATACAAGCTCTCTTTAATAAGGGGCAAACAGAATGTCTAGACGCCTGAGGCATTATAAAATATGCAGATAGTTGACAATTTGCTGTGAAACCAGGATTTGATAGTGAGAATATTATACAATTCTATACCTTGCTGTTTTATTAACGAAGACATAAGAGTGTTGTTGTAGATGTTAACAGGATTTTCAATATTTACTCTAAAAAGAATTATTTGAAAAGGGACGGATCAATACGAGGGGAAAATATTTCCCTTAAAGACATAAGCATAGCGCATACATAGATTTTGTCAAAGACTGACACACGAATGAGCCAAAAAGCGGGAGATAGTAAAAGAAGCAAGACAGTATTAATATTCACTGAACAAATGCAATATGTCTATATGTTTATATCTATATGCGCATATAGCTCTCATGTAATCTTTTCAAACATATTTTTCTGAATAGAAATAGGGAATTAAAATAAAAATATTCGTAGCAGTTATCTCTCGCTCACTCTCTCTCTCTCTCAAACTCAAACACTCACACACACACGAACAAACATAGTGTATGTGTGTGTGTGTGCGTGTGTCTGTGTGTGTCTGTGTGTGTTAGTGTATTCATGTGAGTAAGAAGGGTGAACGCCCGCGTACGCCTTTATGCGTATTGCACATAAAGTCAGTTACCGAGTTTCAAATTAAATCGTCTTTGCCGTTACTAGCTTTTTAACTCGCTATGCCAACCAGATGCTTGATACCTGGTGGATAATTTCTCACGATAAAAAGGGGTCATCGTGAGTTGTATTCTGGCCACCGTTTTCACAGGAGAGCTTCTAGTTTAGTTCACCAGTTGATCTGCTTCCTCTGTTTTCTATTTAGTAATCACATTTTTTTTTTGTATTCGACTCTTTTTATTCTGTATGCATCATGTAACTATTGACAATTTCACTTGTTCAATAACATCTACCAGTCGATTCTTGATTATGTAATACATAACCCATTTTGATGGTGTAAGCCACTTTCATATTTTCTTTTATATCTGAACACAGATTATAAACATACGCCATTTATATATAAAATGTTGTTGATAAAATGCTGTCACAGAACCAACATTATTACATAGCAGTAAAATAGACGCTAAATATTGTCAGAGGCCGCTTAGCTTAATAGCATGGACAACTCAGCTGGTATCTGAGAGGTACAGCGCTCGATTCCCCGTGGCCATCTGCAGGCAACACATTTTCCGTCTTACCAAGTATATTTACTAGATTCACCACTTTCTTTCACACAATATGATGATATCCGGTTTCTTCGTAACTGGAATGCGAAAGAATCATTAGCATTCTAGTAAATCTGAAGCCACCTTCCAATAGCCATTCCACTTTACGTCGCCCACAAGAAGTTTCTTCTTTTTGAAACGGATCTGCTGTCCTGAGTGCACGAAGATAATGAACTCTCTGGTTCATTCTTTCAGTGGTATTTTTCTACTGCTGATGAGAGCGATTTGGTTCTTTATAGCGTTGAAGATAAGCTTAAGGACCAGACTGTGTCTCCACAGTGAACAGTTGGAAAGAATATGTTTCGGTGTTCCGACTTTACTAGGGTTGTAAGCAATGGCAAGACATCGTAGGATGAACGAATCAGAAATCTTAGACGTGATGCAGTCCACTCCCTTATTTACTTCTAACTTATGTTTCTGTTATCTGTCCCTGTAGAGTGCATTGAATCTCTCTTCTCACTTTTTCTTATATTTTGACGCTGTTAACAACAGCGTTCGCTCCGCATCATGCTTGCAAACGGTCTGAAGCGATCTGATTCAAATTCAAGTCCCTTCCAATGAAGTTATGTTGCACCCATTGTATTGAATACGGGACCGAAGCGCTCAATGCCTATAAAATTGATGGAAGCAGTGTATCAAAAACAATTTTTGGTACTGGATCCTATACTATGAGTTCTTTAAGTGAATCTTTGTTGTTAAAATCTCAAATTAATGTATTTTTATACTTGAACAATAGATAACGTCAGTAGTAATACAAACAATTCCACAGCAACCCTAACCCTAAAACTTATTCTGGAGTTGTAAGGAAATAAAGTTAATGAAACATTCCGGAATATTCTAAATTATATTTCTGCTTAATTGCTGAAAAATAGTGGTCAGAAATTTTAAACTTGGTCTATTTCTGGCATTTCGGTTTCAGATAAGATTTCTAGCATGTGTTGTGTATGGCATCAGCTAAAACATATTGTTATATCAATATAAAGATAGTTCCATAAATAATTGTTTATTTAAAAAATGTTAAAAATTGTATTGTAAAGTGGAAGATTAATTACAGACACACACACAAAAAATATAATAATGAACATAATATAATAAAAATATAAATTATTATTAGCAGAAAAATAATTAAAATTTCAATAACAAAGTGAACTGTTGAAGACAAAAATTAATTCAACATTCATTCTCATGAAGTAGTTGGTTATATATTTCTTAACAAAATTATACAGTTGTTTATACAGATGTTTTATTCAAATTATTTCTCTGCTCAAAAACGGTTAAATTATGATGTGTCAAAATGACATTTTGTACAAAGTCCTGCATTTCCAGCTTGGGATACAGTCTTTCATCAGAATTCCTCGAATGTGGAAACATATATCGATTTCCCAAGTATTTGATTGGAAATGTAAGACAAACAAATAGCATTCTTCTTTATGTCCAATTTATACATTTCCAGATGTCAGAAATGCATCATATAGAATCAATTGTCATTCTTCTATCAGTAAAATATTTGAAAATAAATAGTTCGATTCATAGCAGTAGAATATTTTCCAAAATGTTATAACAGATTCTTCAAAAGAATAAACACATTTGTTAAAATCAGGCTGTTGAGTCCTAATACAGAGATCTCAAACTTTAGAGTCTTTCTAGATTCTGCATGTATTAATCAAGCAAAAGAAATCTTGAAAAATACTAGGTGAGCAGTGGACACAAAATATACAAGAAAGTAAATATGAAATATTACAATATGATTCTGTTTTAGGTTACACATTTAGAAATTATTCCAAACCGTTTTATCAATATAACCATAAAGAAAGAGCAATTATTCAGCCGACTATTTTATAGTATTTTACTTCTGTTCTGACGTCGGTGTTGCTACGAAAACGTTTACAGTAGCACTCATAATATAACCACAATGGCGAATTGTCAGAAACGATAATGTGGTATTGAGATTAAGCTAAGCAATGTAAATGCGGACTAACATCCATTGCTAGTTTCAAGTTTTCATTTGATCACTTCACATTCACTTTTATAGCGAATGATTTCAACATGCCAACCATGTTTCTATCAAATAGATGGATTTGCGTTTTATGAAGTGTAAATCAATACTTAAATAAATATTTGCCTACTACTGTAGAGGAAAATATGCAAGCAGATATTCGGAGATAAATGCAGTAAATTATAATGAGTAAAATTGACAGGTACATACTGGAATGTATAGAGGGTAGAATGAAAGACAAAATGAAGTGGAGGAAAGACAGTTGTAAGGTTTAGAGTAATAGGAGCTGTAGTGGATGACATGAGGACACGTTCTTACTATATTGGGGTGTGATTACAAGTTCGCATTTTTGGGGTAAAGTTTTGTTCTTAATGCTAAGCTCCCTAATATGAATATAAATTTCGCGTTTTGCAGTCTTTCTCTCGATTGCTGCAGCTGCATATCCGTTGCGTGAATTTAAAAGAATAATATTGCCAACAGTATGTACAGGTGTGTTTCGAAAACAATGTACGTAGTAGCACCATCACCTTGTTCTGTCGAAGATACGAGGTGTATCCCGGACTTATGAGAATTTTGTAGGAGAGACATTTATTTATTTACTTCAAATAATTATGAAACTTTAATCTTCTTCAAAGTAGAATCCTCTGACTTCCATTCTCTTGTTGTAGCCTTCCAGCCACTTTGCGGAA
The DNA here is from genome assembly GCF_001194135.2 of Octopus bimaculoides. NCBI lineage: Eukaryota > Metazoa > Mollusca > Cephalopoda > Octopoda > Octopodidae > Octopus > Octopus bimaculoides. Next base: position 80,723,407 of record NC_068990.1, on the reverse strand, counting down.
CCCCCAAGGAGGTCTTTGTTCAAGACCCTTGCCTCTGTCTCCTTCACCTTCTCAATGTCTGAAAACGACTACCGTTGACGTTCTCCTACATCTTGGAGGACACAAAAAATGTCACAGGAAGCAAGTTCTGGACTGTAGAGAGGGTGTAGTGGATGTAGAGGATGCCCTTGCTCTCGAGAAAAAGGAACATAATAGACTGAATGGTGGAATTGCTTTCCCAGACCTTCTCGGATCTGAAGGAAACAGAATGCTTCAATCGGGCATTTTGTCTATTAGCCACTGGATCATAACAGTCGATTCAGCTTTCGTCACAGGTCATCAGAGACTAAAGTACTTTGATTTTCACATGTCCTCAGAGAAAAAGTACTTTGATTGTCACATGTTCTCAGAGAGAAAGTACTTTGACTGTCACAGGTCATCAAAGGTTAAAATGCTTTGATTGGATGTAGTGAACTCAATAATTTTCCTGCTATCAGCAACGCATTTTTCTTCTGTCTATCATTGAGCATTCTAGGAACAAACTTTGCATAAACGGTTTGAATGTTGAGACCTTCATGAATAATTCTGTGTATAGTTTCTACACCAACTGTAAAGAGAATTCTTGCAGCCAGCTCTGATGTTCTGATGCCCTTCTCTATCTCTCATCTTTTCTTATCTCTTCTCTACCATCCTTAATAAGCAGTTGCTCGGCTCATGAAATACTCCGGGCTTCTAATGGATTGATTTGTATAAATTTCTGTAGCAATTGTACCAAGTTTAACAGAAAACTTCATTGCATAGGGAGCTTCCAAATTGTTTTGATATCCCTACCGCATTCTACAACCTACTCAGCTGTGACATTCAGTGTATAGGGAGGTATGTCCAAAGCGCCGTCACAGCTCTCCCCTTCAATCTGGATGAAAGGTTTGCTGCTCGGTTTATTAGATGTGTAGTAACGAAACAATAAATAAAAATAATCCAGGACAGTCTAAAAAGGTTTCAAACCTTCAGGAATACACTTCGTTCATCCAATTCTAATTTATCTGTATATGAGTTTGTATGTATGTATGTATGTATGTGTTTCGATACACGGGTAAGTGTGGTTGTTTGTGTGTACGTATGTGTGTGGTGAGTTACGTGTAAAATATAGAATGATGTGCAACATAAGCATGTAGGGTTTCTCTGCATGCTTAAGAAATTTTATTCGTGATTACTTATTTTTAAGATTCCACAGCGTTGCACTTTAGGTAACTGCCCTTCTTTTCTTGCTCTGTGAGTAACTTTGAGTTGATAGAAATTTAGTAGACACCCGCCAGATGGATTGTACCTTTTACGCAACGTCTAGCCCTATATACATGTGTGTGCGCGCGAGCGCGCGTGTATGTAAGATTTATTATTAATAATCACGTTTCTTTCTATTTTGGCTTCAAATCCTGCTATGCTGTGTGTATGCTATATCGTTCCACGGTCCATTTAAATAAGTATAGCTTAATTACATGAGTTGATATAATAGATTGGGATTCTTCCCTAAAATACGTGAACCATGGTGGCAGCGGACTCGTGGTCATAGGATCGCGGTTTCGATTCCTAGACCGGGCGTTGTGAGTGTTTATTGAGCAAAAACACCTAAAAGCTCCACGAGGCTCCGGCAGGCGATGGTGGCGAACCCTGCTGTACTTTTCACCACAACTTTCTCTCACTCTTACTTCCTGTTTCTGTTGTACCTGTATTTGAAAGGGTCAGCCTTGTCACACTCTGTGTCACGCTGAATATCCCCGAGAACTATATTAAGGGTACACGTGTCTGTGGAGTGCTCAGCAACTTGCACGTTAATTTCACGAGAAAGCTGTTCTGTTGATCGGATCAACTGGGACCCTCAACATTGTAAGCGACGGAGTGCCAACAACGTGAACCACATCCAATTTTAGAAAATGTTTTAAACAGATTACAACGCCTAGTGAAACAACATACAGTATAATATAACCGAAACTTACCAACTCGTGATTTCACGAAATATATTTGCAAATATTATTACAGTTGGACGGATTTGCAGCATTGATTAGCATTAAAAATCAAAATCAAATATTTTCCTCAGTTTACAATAATCAAAGCAATTGAATCAGTCATCGATACTCTGTTCTCTATAAACGTTTATATATTTACGGAAGAATGACGGTTTATGTCAACAGAATTGTAAAACAAATTCAGTGTAATTTAATAAATGGAGCCTCAGATATTGATCTCTACTGGAATAAATGTAAGCCCTGTTAGGAAGCAGACTATTGTGATCGATAGGGGTCTGAATTAGAGTGGGATAGCTTTGGAATACTTATAGATAAATGCACGAGAAATAGTTGAACAGATGAGAAATATGAAATTGAATGCTAGAAACTAACCAATATAGTTGTCCCCCGGTTATATTTAATTATTTAAGAGAGGGCCCAGTCTGCCTGATATGTTCATTGCTTCAAAACTGCATGAGAGAAGCTTATATTTGATCAAAGTTCTAGCTTAATTTGCGATAGTCAGCTTTACATTTCGGATGTAATAAACATTGAAAAAAGAACATTGTGACAATATTGATTTGCTATAAGTACTTTGTTGCGTCACTATACTCTTTCAGATCCAGTTGTAATATAAGTAATAAATATATACTGAACTCATGCCCATTTCTTTTCCAAATTCGGGGCAGTGAACCTTAGTTAGAGAACATTATTTTTCCAAGTGTATGTGAACAATAATGCAGATTTTCAAAAGTATAAAAAGAATTCAGCGGATAATTGAGAGGTGAATGAGTCCTTAGATAATTTGCTCGAAGAAGAAGAATCTACTTAGCCTATTCTTGACAAAATATCATTATTATAAAATAAGTGACCAACATCATTCAGACAGTCCTCCTTCCAAACCATTCCAATAATTATTTCTTTTCCAATATGTCCTTGAATTCCACATTACGTTCTACTACATAATTGAGCAACAAATTAAGTCGGCGTCCAGGAAACTCCGCTGAAATAGATAATTCTATATCTATATGTCTATCCATTATATATCAGTATGTCAAACTCTCTCTTCGCTGGTCTGTTTCTCTTTCTCTCTCTCTATTTCTATCTATCTATCTATCTATCTATCTATCTATCTATCTATCTATCTATCTATCTATCTATCTATCTTTCTATCTATCAACTATTTATTTCTATCTATCTTTGCATCTATCTACACACACACATACACACACACACGCACACAGACATATAGATAGATAGATAGATATAGATATGTATATACACATACCACACAGGAAAATAAATTTATATATATATATATACTTATACACACGCGCGCGCGCGCGGAGAAAGCGAAACAGAAGATGGAGAAAGAGTGACAGGCAAGCAGACAGAAAAACAGACAGACAAACAGATGATACATAATGTTAATCTGGAGAGCTCTTTCACAATCTACTTCTGTATCGCAAAAATCACTCGTCTCTGGCGCCACCCTCCACCAGTGCCTTCACTGAGTCGTTAACCAGTCCAGCTAGTTAAAGTGGTGGCTGGTCATGGCTTTAATCTCTTGTAGGAAATTGATCATCTTTTAATACAACTGACTATTATCAATTATTAATATTGTGATACGTTCCAATGAGAAATAATTCTTTCCGCCACATTCCAGTTTCAATTTATCCATTATCTGCCCAGACATCCCCTTTCAGCTATTTATCTCTTTTATAGTTCTCTTCTTCAGATTCCCTAACATTCGCAAAAACAAGCAAGTGTACATTCACTTAGTCTTTCTCTTTGCCAATATTCATAAATTCGTAGTGAATTATATATGTGGGTATTTGTGAGTGTATGTATATGCAATTGTATGTATATGTGATTTGATTGAAATATAAAATACATTAGAAAAAAGAAACAACTAAATAAATTAGGCTGTAATGTAAAACATTTGTTTCTACAAAGAGCGGTCGACAAATCTACACTTTAAATTCAATACACATATATGTCTGTGTGGAACTGACTTTATATATGTCTATGTTGAAATGAGTTTATATGCATGTGCATGTGAAAGTGCGCGCGCATGTGTGCTTGTATGTGTATCCTGGTTAATACTTTAGCCTGCATCTGGTAGTTGGGCCCTGCTACATAAGTACGAGGGTTTGGGAGAATGTGCAACCAGCTATTATGTCTGCTGATCTGCTTTGATCTGAAGTAGCAATATCTGTTAGGGTGCCAGCTGAGGGTTAATTACCATCAAGCCACTGGATGTGAAGGACACTTAGTTCTCATTTGAGCTTCTTTCTAGGTGAAGATAAAATCATATAAAATATCCGAAGTACAGTTGGGTTCTAGTCGTTTTAACCTCGGTTCTGCTACCGGTTTTATTTTGTACTCTGTATGAATGAGGTTGAAGCAACAGACTGGAATGCTTTTGTAGAAGTTATAACCAAATTTCTTGGAAATGTAAAGCACGACACATACATTGAAATAGTTAACCAATTAATTCAGTTTTCCTATGCTTGATTGCAACACGAGTGTTAAAATATGTTTTTGTCAGCTATTTGGAAAGCTTTCCTGGAAGTCTGGGTGACAAGTTCAACGAACAAGAAAAACGTTTCCACTGGGATCTTAAAGCGATGAAGGAACGTTATCTCGGACGACGGAATAGAGTTATGATGGCAGATTTTTGTGTTATTTGAAGAAAGACTGCAGAAAAATTTCCCGTCAAAGGAGATCAAACAGAAGAAATTCTTTAGCATAGAAAACTACCTGGTACTCTGGGGATTTTGTTGATTGTATCCCTACATTGGTTTGCAAAATTAATTTGAAATTCGTCTTGTAGTCCTGTAATACAAAATAAAGAGTATTACTTTTTCAAAATATTGTGGATTTCTATTGCAAGCCATGTAAAAATACTGGGTCAAAATAAATGGGATTTTTTAAATCAGTACCTCGGAATTATTTCTAAAATGTTAATATGCATCAAAGCTGAGACTTTTAATTTTTTGTAGGTCAATTGATGTATCTGTGACTTGCTTGCAGTTGTACAAACCTCATGAAATAATTTCGATTTATAGTGAAATTAGAAACTTTGTGTGAGATAATATTGAAAAACTGATTCTTCCAGAATGTAGTTCCTCAACATACCTCCTCCCATCAAGTCACGTGCTTGATAAGAACAGCCCAAGAATTTCAAAATCTTCAGCAAGCCTACAAAATCCACAGTCATTTTGCTGTATGTTGCCTAAATAAGTCATTTCATAAGTTTTAAAAAACTAAATGTGTCACACAATATCTATACTATGCTGTACATGTATATGTATGTTTTTGTGTGCGTGTTTGTGCGTTCGCGCTGAGTGTAATACGGTTGGAGAAGAGCATAAATTACCTTCACGTAAATTTCCACATGTGCAGATACTCACATACATACATATATATGCGATGCGTGCGTGTGTGTGCGCGCATACATACATACATGCATACATACATATATATATATGTATATGTATGTATGCATATGTATATATTTATTTCTTTATTGCCCACAGGGAGCTAAACATAGAGGGGACAGACAAGGACAGACAAAGGGATTAAGTCGATTACATCGACCCCAGTGCGTAACTAGTACTTATTTAATTGACCCCGAAAGGGTTAAAGGCAAAGTCGACCTCGGCGGAATTCGAACTCAGAACGTAGCGGCAGAGGAAATAACCGCGAAGAATTTCGCCCGGCGTTCAAACGTTTCTGCCAGCCTGCCGCCTTTATATATATATTAATCAATGTGTATCCTTATACGTTGCAAGCGGAAACTGCAAAGA
>NC_068990.1:80713524-80716349 GCF_001194135.2 Octopus bimaculoides | reverse complement strand
ATATATATATATATATATATATATATATATACATACATACGACGGGCGTCTTTCCTTTTCCATCAACCAAATCTACTAACATAGCTTTGGTCGGCTCGAGGTGATAGCAGACGACACTCGCCCAAGGTACCATGGAGTATTATTGAACCCGCAACCACGTGGTTGGGAGGCAAGTTTTTTTACCACACTGCCACGTTCGTTTTGCTACGGTTCGATGGAGTTAGAATATTTATTATGTAAGTATTGACTGTGATGTAATTGAAAATATAAAATATATTCCACGGAATGTTTGTTACGTCTTATAGAATTGTATTCTATATTGCACGAAAAGATACAAGCCCTGCAAAGATTTTCCATTGATTTATTCATGATTTTATTGCTATCATAACTAATTGACGCCTTTCTTTTAGTAGCACATTTAATCTTACTTCTTACGTATTACTTCTATCCATTTCAAGGCCATTGCATTTTGATCGGTTTTCGATATATTTACGTTCCTTTGATCAAAAAGAAATCAAGATCTTTGTAAGAAGTGATATATTTTCATTCAGATTGCAGATTATATCTGGGTAGTCTACTCTAATCTTCTTGACAGTCTGAACAGGCGATTCCCGGATTATTGTTGTCATATTATTGTCACTCGCCGACTTTGATATATTCGTTTAACGTTAACTCCTAGATTTATACAGTTTTTTTCTTGTTCCGTTGGTGTTTCGTCTTATTTTATTAATTATTTTTGCAACATTCTCTGTTGTTAGGAAATAATCGTGTTCAAATAAATTTACGCTTTCTTTATTTTAAGCCAAACCATGAACATTTGTGTTGCTTCTTTCATTCTCGTTCCCTTTCGCTTATATTTTTTTAGGGTATTGGCCTTAATTTTCGTCGGTAGTTTTTGCAGTTTCCGCTCGAGTAACGTGTGTGTATGGGATAAGATTTGTGTTGATATCATTATTCCTCTGTTATAGCGGTCTTCTGTATTCAACCTCATTTTAGCGCGAAACTCTACACTAAAATTAAAGATACCATCCATCACGGCTTGCTCTGCGGGAGTAAACCTTTCGAACGACCGCAACTAAAGACACTACCGAAGTGACCGTATTACAGGAGCACTGAGTGCAGTATCATCTCTGAATGACGATGAGCATGTCCAGTTAACCTCAGTCTCTTCTGTGTTATTTCGTCCTAACTATTGGGAGGTGCTCGTACAACTCTGAGCTCTTCATCCTCAGAGTATACTGATTACTGTCCAGAGCCATCCCAGTATTCTCGTGTAGTACCCATCCATCATCTGAGTGAGTCTCCTGGTCAGGTCAATGTCCAAGTCTCAGACCCGCACAACAGCACAGACACCATTGCAGCAACGAAGAGACGGATCTTCAGGTCTTTACGAAGGTCCAACTTCCACACAGATCTCAAACTGTGGCATGCCGCCCAGGCTTTGCTCTTCCTCTCAACTATATCACCCACTGTGTTCCCAATCTTTGCTCTCGGATACAGGAAGTCTTCAACCAACTCTCGTGGCTTTCCGTCTACTTTCATAATCTTCTCTGCCTTCATAATGTTCTCTACCAGATACTTCGTCTCAATATCATTTTTTTTCAGCCTCACGCTCATTGACACAGACTCCACTTCCTGAGTCATCTCCTCTGCATCCCTCACTTTATTTGTCACCAGAACTATGTCGTCAGCAAATTCAGCATCTGATATCTTTTTAGCCTTGACCCTCCTCTCTGAGCCGGCGCTACAGTAAAGCCAGGGTCGTGGTGTTTTTCCAACGAAAGGCGCATACAATAGTCTACATCGATGATAAAGAGGTAGGGAGCCAATGTACCTCTCTGAAGCACACCGCCAGTATCTAAAAAAAACTCTGCCGTCCTGTCAGGTGCAATGACTTGGGCTCTGGTGTTGGAGTAGAGCAGTGATATCAGGTCCACTATCTTCTGGGAGATTACTTAAGCTTGTAAGATCTCCATCAAGTAGTGACGGTCCACAGAATCAAAGGCCTACCTAGAGTCAATGAAAACCATGATAGCAGGAAGAATCTTTCATCTAGCCCCCTCTGATATCCTTCTCAGCATTACGATGTGGCTGGTGGTTGATCTACCCAACCCTGAAGCCGTTCTGGTTCTCTCTCAGCTTATATATATATATAGTTATACATGTATGTACACACACGTACATACAGATATAATATAAATAATAATGATTAAGAGAAATGGGGTGTGGTATTCAGTATTCAGTAGGTCATACAGGTGTTTCAGTAAAATACAGAAATTATTACATAACATTTGTAGGGACATTATGCAACCATGCACTTCACCTCTTCAGTGTGCCGTATTTATTGTTAGACATCTAGTATTATATCTCTTATTTAGCTCGTATCCAGCACACTTGCTTATATCGAGGCTCATGCTTCACATTACACTACTCGGCATATCGGGGTGCCGTGTGGAACCGGGCTTCGGCACAGTATATTATAATCAGTTACGAAATTATTAATATGTGTGTATATGTGTGTATGTGATGTATGATTCTATAAATGTGAACATACCTTTATCTTATTAATCTATCTATCTATCTATCTATCTATCTATCTATCTATCTATCTGGACACATTTTTCAATCTTTTAATGGTATTTACCCGATTGTCTAAACTGTCTTCAGAGCCATCCTGCGTTCGTTCTTTATTTTTCTGTGGAACACATTAATACATACATATATAAAGAAGATTAAATATGTGTATGTGTGTGTGTAATTATATATATATATATATATATATGTGTGTATATACTTACATATATATATATATGTGTGTGTGTATA
>NC_068990.1:80712656-80713307 GCF_001194135.2 Octopus bimaculoides | reverse complement strand
ATATATATATATATATATACACATATATTTATGTATATATTATACGCAAAAACGCACACACATAGCCAGTATACGCTAACTAAATAAGCTCATATGTCTTCATGCTGGGAGTATGTAATTCCTTAGTGACTCTTGTAATTCACTTCCCGTCTGATACGAAGGAATCCCATCCACGGTTTCTTTGGTTTGTGGTTTCGCTCGTTTGTATTCATCAGCCTTCTATGTATGCAAAGGTGCTGAAGAGATACAACGTGTAAGTGCATATTTTGAAGTAGATTTAGGTAAATATTGTTTAATATACGTTTCTGGCTAAAGAAGTAATGACCACTTGTATGTATACATGTGTGTATTTATGTGAGTGTGTGTGTAATGATTGAATTTTAAACTTGAAACAACTAAACATTTAAACATTAGATACTGGTATGTACGTATACATACATAAACATATATATACATACACACACACACACACACATATATATATATATATACACATATATATACAGGCGTGGCTGTATGGTAAGAAACTTGCTTCCAAACCAAATGGTCCCGGGTTCATTACCATTGCATGGCACCTTCGGCAAGTGTCTTCTACTTGTGAGTGGATTTCGATGACGGAAACTGAAAGAAGCCCGTCATATATATATATAT
>NC_068990.1:80710778-80711853 GCF_001194135.2 Octopus bimaculoides | reverse complement strand
ATCAACAATGTTGTTTGGCTGCGAGTGCATGGAATTCGATCTTGTGTCTCTGGATCACCAAGCTACGCACTGCTTTATATGTCCCTTGTTCCTAATGCTTCATCTTCTCCCGTATCAAATGCATTATTTTTGTTTCCCTCTCATTTCCCGTCTTCATCTATCTATCTATCTATCTATCTATCTATCTATCTATCTATCTATCTATCCATCCATCTATCTATCTATCTATCTATCTATCTATCTATCTATCTATCTATCTATCTATTTATCTATCAATCAATCTATCTATTTATCTATCAATCCATCTATCTATTTATCTATCTATCCGACTCTCTATGTATCTATTTACCTCTTTGTTCTCTATATATCCACCTTCTTCCATCTAACCAAACCCCAAATTTCTAATCTCGTTTCTCGTGTCATTAAACCTTGCTCCACTTTCATCTAACTCACTCACCGTGCCCACTAATTTTCATTTTTTCTCTCCCGTCTTTCCCTTCCCATCTCGCTCCCCTTACATTCACTCACTTCTTTTACTTCTATCTTCCATTCTCTCTTAATCAAATATTGCCACTTAAATGTCCTTTTTCCCAGTCAAATTCTTCTACCATCAAGCATTTAACATTTCCTCATACATTGCCCTCAAAACAGCAAGGAGGAATATTGGGGTGCGACTTAAGACCCACAGGAAACAGAGATGCTCACACACACAGATACAAATGGTACAGTGACATCACTATAAGAGTCACCGCCAACACCATAGTTAGAAAAGCCTCTAAAATCGCAGAGAGAAGATACGGCGGTGTACCATCACCACTGCTACGGTTTCTATCATGATTATTAATTATTGGAATGTTATATATACATACACATATACATATATACATGTGCACACACATATATGTGCAACAATTCTTTACGTATACATATATGTATATAGACATAATACAGGCATACATACACACACCTATATGTACACACACATATACATATATATGTATACATATATATATGTATGTATTTATGTATATATATATATATATATATATATATATATATATATATATATATATAT
>NC_068990.1:80707429-80710327 GCF_001194135.2 Octopus bimaculoides | reverse complement strand
TAATACCACCACCTCTCCATCATCTTCCTTATTACCTCACCATCCATTTACATCAACGGCATCGAACACACTTCCCAGCAAATAAATCATAGACACCACCGATACCGCCACCACCACCACCACCACTGACAGCGTCGACAGCACCGCCACGAACGGCAATAACTTCTAGCAGCAACTGCAGTAGCGGCAGAAGCAGCTGCAATAGCGGCAACAACAGTCCTGCATATGATTTCTTTGCTCACCTGTACAATATTGTTATTCACTGCAGTTTTCTCCTACCACTGCTGACTCCTCCTACAATATTTCATCTCCTAGCACTGCTACCACCGTCCTATTTCTTAGCTCAGCTGACATCCGCTGCCTGCGCACAGTAGTAAACTATGCTGGGACAACATCGAACCGTACTGACTACGCATGCGTAAAACATATTGAGTCAGTCAAAAGGCTGGTACTAAAATATTAATGTCCTTGGAAGTCAGCCAGGTTACCTAAGTTCGAATCCCAGATGCCTATCAAAGTTGTCATTGCGTTCTTAAGATAAATAGAGTAATATGATGTATTACCGAAGTACAGCACATTTGTACATACATATATACATGCATGTTTGTATGCATGCATACATATATACATACACACACACATACATATATGCATACGTGCATATGTATAAAGAGTAAAAGAGAAAGACAAAGTAGAGTGATATGTATAATATACCAATGTGTATCTATATAAACATATATATATATATATATATATATATGAAATATATATATATATATATATATATATATATATATATATATATATATATATATATATATATATACATGTGTGTGTATATATATGTATATATAAACACACATGTATATAGACATACATACATACATACATGCATGCATACATACATACATACATACATACATACATGCATACATATATACATGCATACGTATATGTAGATATGCGGAGCTTAGTGCGTTGCACTCTTGATCGTAAGATTGTGGTTTTGGTTACGGGACCCCTGGACCGGGCAGCGGGCTGCATTCTTGAGCTAAACTATTCAGTTCAGGTTTCTGCAGTCCTGTCAGCAGACAAGAACGAGCAATTCTGGGACAGATTTCCTTCCCGTCCAGCAGGAAAATATATGTACGTCACAGGTTCCGGGAAACCGACCTTATGTTCCTATGGCCAGGACGGAAATTTTGATATGTTTATTGTTCCATTAAAAGTGTTATAGGAAAAGAGAAGGGGGATGGAAATGAGAAAAAAGTATAAATAGCATAGAGATTAATATGAGTGTGGATATGATGTAATTCCCCTGGAACAGGCTTGCCTCAAACTAGGGCCAGTCAAGAAGCGCCACAGACCTAGGTCCACCCTGAGCATGGAGTGCGCGAGTCCTTATCCAGTTGCTCTATTTTTATATGCTGGCACAAACTTTCAGTAATCATAGTTATCCTTAACAATTCATTACAGTCAGCGACTTCTTGATAAATTCGCTAAAACGCACACACGGAAATACACACACGACACATACATACACACACACACAAGAGGGACAACTGACGAAGGGGTATACTCGTTATGTTGCATGTCTCGTTTCTCTATTTTTTTTTCCGTTGTTCGAAAACTGTTCGTTTACTGTTTTAGTTTTTGTTTTCGTTTCTCATTGTGTTTAACGTTTTTTTTATGTCCTGTACCCATATATGCATTTATGTATACATATTGATGTAGGTATGTACATATATGTATCGATATATGCATATATACGTATATATATATATATATATATATATATATATATATATATATATATATATATATATATATATATATATATATATATATATATATATATATATATATACGCTGAGTCTGCAGGAGCTAGGATTTTACAATTTCCATATAATACATTATCAAATCCCAAAATAGAAGTATTTTAAAAGAATAATGAAACATACCAACTAAATTTAGTCTCGAAGGTAGCAGCTTAGTCTTAGATCGTGGCCTCCTGCTCGATCTTGGTATTGAGCTGAGCGCTTGGTGTCTTTTTCAACTGCGCCCCACACATAGTAACTTACGGTATTACAAAGGGGTGAGGGATTAGAATGCGAGATAATGGGACTCGTCAAATCGTAGAAATTCTTCGACAACCACTCTTGACTTTATCCGGAGGTATGAAAAGGAGTCGAATACTGCTGCCACTCAGAAGACCAGCCATCAGCAATCTTTTTCCATCCAAGATCTGACCACAGGCCCCGGCGGCTTCACGTAGCCATCTGAATTGATTCTAAAGCCTTGTTCAAAGCTGTGGGAAGGGGTACAAGACGCACCCTCATGGAGATATACGCAAAAACCTGTTGAACATTTAAAGATAGTTACTTGTAAATTTAGGTCATTTTATTCCTATTCATATAAGTGACCATTTCTCCCGTCTAAGCCGTGAGGAGGTATACTTCATAGAACTACATAGGATTCTTACTAATCGGATCATGAAAGATATGTAATTTAATACATCGATTTTTAAGCATACCAGGAACCACATCAATACAAAGAGCAACATATAATACCTCCCACATCCATATTTTAACTGACCAGATCTTATACAAAGCGGTTGTTGGGTGTATTGAAATTATGTATATTTAGTAAATATATTATTGACGTCAAGAGAGAATTGTAAGTTGATCCGTAATATGGTTCAATATAATATATTCACAATGAATAGAAGACAGGCTTAATTAAAGAGAATCCTAATGAAACAAAATCGTTAGAATGGTACTTGCTATCTATCTATCTCTCTATCTATCTATCTATCTATCTATCTATCTGTCTGTCTGTCTGTCTGTCTGTCTGTCTGTTTGTCTATCTGTCTGTCTATCAATATATATATATATATAT
>NC_068990.1:80705021-80707291 GCF_001194135.2 Octopus bimaculoides | reverse complement strand
AATGCTAAAATACATTTATAAAAAAACATTTCAGCGCCGGATTCGATCGTTGAGATCTTTTCAACTGTATAAATATGGATAACAAATTTAGGAAAAATTAAATTTTAGCAAATTTAAATGAAAAGTCTTTTTAAAAACATATTTGTATAGTATTCAAATACCAGGGGCATTTTCCTTGTTTCTGTCTATCTCTGTTTCTCTTGTTAACTCTTGTGCATTCGACCTCGAACCCACAAATATGTTTTAATTTTACTATGTCAGAGATGAATTTTGATAAATCTGATAAAGTCAATTTCTTGGATGCATTCTGACCACAGTCTATCGGTTGTTGTCATGTGTTCTGGTAGTAGGCTGATCCATTGTAGGGCGAGACATGTTCAATACCGTGTATACCTTCCCTGGGTGTTCAAAACGGCCATACACAGTCGGTATAAAACGGCCATACACCGTCAGCACGGCCATGCACCGTCGGTACATGAGGCAGTTCAAAAAAGCCATTGGCACCTATCCCACCCTCTGAGGAAAGCTGTGTCCAATTCCACACGAGTTGTTGGACTGATTCAGCCGTCTGGTTCAGCCGTCTGGGTTCAAATCCGGAGTAAAAGCAGGCCACGGCATGGTTGTGATGTTTTGTTGACACAAGAAGTCTATGGTGATCTTGGCCGTGTGGGAGGGAGCATTGTCCTGTAGGAACACGTGTCTATGGTGACACGCGAAGAAGGGCATGACCTGAGGTTTTAGGATCCGGTCAACGTAACGCTGCGTTGTGGCGCCATTCCTTTGGCCTGCACCAACATTTTGGAACACATGGGCTCCATTTCTCTTATTCAGGCCTATATCACCCCAAACCATTATGCGTGGCCACCACACGCGTCTCCTCTCTATTGAACATGCGTCTCTGTAGTGTTTACCCCTTCTACGCCACACACTCACTTTGCCATCCGAGGTGAAAACGCAATACTGGCTCTCATCAGTGAAGACTATCGACCTCCGTTGCCGATGCCGCAAATGTCGGTACTGTGTAGCCCACTGTACTCATGCCTAACGGTGGCGAGTGGTGAGGACAGGCCTTCGAGCAGGACGACGGCAACGCCGGTCGTTGGCGGCCTGTCGATGTCGTACTCTGTCGTCACTAATTAGTACCATGTCCAGTACCATGGTTTCGTCAGCTGTCATGCTGGCCGTTCTGAAGCAATCACGGAGATGTTGCAGGTAGATCAAGCGGCCTTGCTTTAGCGTAGTCACCGGCGAGCGCCCTCTGCGGGCACGGTCTGGAGTGTTGTTGGTGTTACTGTATCGCTGTTGCAGGCGATAGAAGGTGCAGACATGTACATTGCAAGTTTACGCAACAACCAGGGCACGCTGCCCTGCTTACAATCGGCCAATAGCCTGTTCTCACTGCACTGCTGCCAATCGGGTCATACCAGATGCGTCCAGATTACGATTGCCATGAACGCGGTTCAAGTTGATTTTTATATTCATAACCTCCACAAGATGCACGTACATTTCAGTTTTAATGGTAACTGTTTGCGACTGCCACCCACAGCATTCAACGCAGCTGGTTTTTGGCGTCTCGTTTCAGGGAAAGTTGAAAGGCTGCCTGCAATTTGGGTCTCAGCCGTAAACTAGCATGACTAGGAATATTTACACTTACACACCCGGAATAAATCTTCAGAATTTACCACATAAAAATGATATTTAAAAATATCGCGTTCCTTTTTTGGTTCAGTTTATGTGTATACGACATATATACACGCATTCATATAAATACATACCGGTGTGCACGCAGAGATGTATTATGTATTTATGAATATGCATAGGTGCAAGTGTGTGGAGGCGGACCAATGTTTGTCTGTATATGTGTATCTTTTTGTCAGTTTCTTTCTGTATGTGTGTGTGTGTGACTGCGTGCATGCGCACGTGGCGTGCGTGTTGGTGTGTTTATGTGTGTATAAGCAAGGTTTAAATGTTTTGTTGTTCGTTAAATTCAGCTGAATTCTGATTTCGCCAGTAATTTGTATCATCGTGTAACAACTGATTTTTCACGCGGCGATCGATTAGAACCAACACCACCTCCCTACACACACACACACTACATACATAGACCAAACATCATTAATTAGCTAGCACAAGTGACAAACATACAATAAAGAATAGCAGCTGCTCAATAAATCTCTGATACACATTCACTAATTAAAAAACATTTTGTATAGCACACATACAGCTATACATCTACAATACACTTACACATATATGTGTGTGCGTGTGTT
>NC_068990.1:80699590-80704465 GCF_001194135.2 Octopus bimaculoides | reverse complement strand
ACACACACACACACACACACACACACACACACACACACATATATCGTAAAGGATTTCAGATTCTGAAAATGTGGATACATGAATTTTTCGTTAACTGTAAATTACTTAAAATTGCAGAAACATTTTTGTAATATGTAATACTTTTGCTGTGTAATTGTATTAGCATATATCTATAATGAAAAGCCTACACATATCTAAAGTTGCATTTTCCCATTTTTATGTGATGTGCGAATCTTTTTGAGACCATGTTTTAACTTCATTTTTTTTTTAATATGTTTTATAAATTTTTCATAATTCTAAACTGATATGCGACATATACACCATAGGCAATTCTAACAGAAATATATAATATTTAGGAAGCGCTCTGGAGTAGAGAACATTTTTCTTTTATGGTGCGTTACAAAGGAAAAAAAAGCTGCATCTCGCAACATGTGAGCATCGAAAGTAGAGCTACCAAGAGAGATTGATCTATATGTTCAACTTTATTTCAAATTTTTATTATATGTGTACATGTGTATGTGCGTAAATATAAATATATCTGAGTGTGCGTGTTCGTGTGTGTTTGTGAGTGTGTTAGAAACAGAGAACATACAAGCAAAACGTATCTCTTCATGCATAGATAGATGTATAGACACGTGTATGTAATTTATGATATATAATTTAAACATAGTTTAGACTAGTTATCGTAAATTCCTATTTTCCTATTTACCTATATACTGTAACTACTCTGCACTTATGTTTAAATTATGTATTATAAATCAAAGGTTCTAATATGTGATACCAGATATTTTGCTTGTTCATTCTGTTACTGATAAATATCCACCCGTTCAACGACGAACCACTTCTAACCGGGTTTTATAGACAGCCTCAACATCAGCTGGTTTTGAGTTGCAGTTTGAGCCGGAGTCTTAGTGGTAAACCAAGTCGAGCACATATAGTACCAACTTAATACATTACGTCATTAGATTACAATTCTTTAGATAGATAGAAAGATAGATAGATAGACAGATAGATACATACATACATACATACATAAATAGATAGATAGATAAATAGATAGATAGATAGATAGATAGATAGATAGATAGATAGATAGATAGATAGATAGATAGATAGATAGGTACATAGATAAATAGATAGATAGATAGATAGATAGATAGATAGATAGATAGATAGATAGATAGATGGATATAATACACATATATAATCTTAAGTAAATCTTTTATTCTAGAATGTTGTTGACAGGACTTCGACGTTTTGGGCAAATCTCAGTTTTGTCTCAGAGTTAGTAACTCAAAGTAAAGAATAATAGAATATCAAAATGTCTTAAAATACCGAGAATTTCTTTAACCATAGATGAACTATACCTTTAATTCAATTCACAAAAATATTTTTTTCTTGTCATGATGCTTGTTAAAGCGTTACGCTTTTAATCGAAGAATATCGTTAGGTGTGTCACAATTCATAACTATTTGACGGCTTTTGTAGTCTTTTCCGAAAGCAGTATTATGCAAAGAGTTTTCGCAGTGCCAAAAGGATTATATAGTTGACTTCACCTCTTGACCCCTGAGCTACTAAGTATCGTTTGGCTTCATTGATTCAAGCTTATGACTCAAATTATGAGCCTTAGGTTACTACAGAAATGAAAAAAATTATTTAGGACTAATTAGTGATATTCATACACGCTCACACACACGCAGACATACACGCACACGCATGCACACACACATACACGCACACACGCGTTATGTTTTGAGATCCTCGCAAGACATTCGCTACTTTCAAATTCCTCGCACATAACTTCTTTGTAGATGTTGTTGACACCATCAAGCTTGGTATAACTTCATGTCGATAGTACGTAGTGTTTTCCAAGTCAAGACGAAAATATTGAATTTTCCCGTAATATCATACACTTTCGATCCGTTTATATAAGGTGTGACACAGATAAAATAATCTCCACTTAATTACAATGACTCGATGTGTCTGTACTAATTAATCTTATTTCCCGATATATATTTATGATTCAATATGTTAGTGACATTCTACTTCTCAATCAAATAAACATTGATGTTTCCAGTATTGAAATGCAATGATTGCAAAACAATGTAAATACTGTTATATAAGAGACATTACTTGCAGAAGCGGTTAAAGGAAAGTTGATGTAATCTTTATTAGGTAATCGTCTGTTAATTGTATATGCATCTTTGCTTGTGCGTATTACGTTGTATAAGTTTAGTGTATTTATGTATATATAAATATATGTGTGAATGCATATATATTTTTTTTTTATCTAGTTTCAGCTCATGAGCTGTGGCCATGCTGGGGCACCGATACATATGTATATGTGTGCATGCATGTAAGTATATATGTATGTATGTATGTATGATTTTCAGTATGTGACCGCGTGTGTATCGTTGGCGATTTTCTTTCTCCGTCTTCCCTTATTTACACTTTTTCTATATTACTGATGAAGAGCTCCGCTCGAAACGTGAAATCCTCTTTCTTTTCTTTCCTTTCCTGAGTGTGCAATAACACTGTACTTATTGCACGTCCTCGCGTTGTTGTTTTTTCTTGCTTGTTCATGTTTGGATTGACTATGTATGCACGTATGTAAGTAAACCCGGGCATACAACCACACACGAAGTCTAAGTTACAAGAAAACAAAATCAGGGCACGAATTAGCCTGTGCTTCATTCTCGCAATTGCAAGGCCTTCTAAGGGTAATATTAAACTTTACACTAATGATGCCCATATCAGCCTATGTCCGATCATTATCATTTCACACTAGGGAAAAGGAATATCTATATAATTCACTTGATGATTTCTCTCATATTCCACTACGTATGATATATGTGGTTATGTTAAATTGTGTGTTAATTTACGGGAAACGGTTACGTAGACTCTTTTCTAATGTTGCAAATGAACTACTGAAGGAATTACTGGAACTCTACACAATATCATAAATCGTATCAGCGTTTGAAACATGGAAGACCGTCATTTCGGAATAATGCTACTTCTGAGTGTATGTATGTATGTATGTGTGTGTGTGCGTGCGTATGTGCGTATGTGAGTGTGTGTGTCACTGGCGTGTGGGTATCATAGTTGATAAGCACGTTCAGGATTACAGCGTCGACATATATCACTGGAGATGAGTGGCCCATGCTTACTATGATGAAAGACAAAGTACGTCAATGGCGCTGAAATGGAAAATGAAAAGGGGATTTTTAATTCTCTTTTTTAATGCTAAAGTGTTAATCGTCATGATTTTTGTTCAGCGAGGTTAAACGATCAATAAAATGCTTTGGGCGATCTCAGTAATTTGATAAACCCATTGCGGAGGTAAAATCCTGAGGCATAGACTAACGGAAGTTAGATGCTGCGCTTCAATAATGCATATACTCACGTGGCATCCCTTATCGGAACGTTGTGGCAGAGCAGTTATCCAAATCATTAGATTCCGCTCTGGGGGCCGATTTTTTTCTCGAAGACTGAAAAAAAAAAAAAAATGCCACTTCTTAACGACAGACGAAATAGATGGGAATTTGCGATGAGAAATATGCAGAATGTTTGAAAAGCATACCAGAACGTGTTTGGAAACTGGAAACACGTTATGAATGGTGTAGCAAGTGGTGTGAGCAGGTGCAATACATTTGTAACTAAAGCTATCCACACACACGCACACACACACACACACACACACACACACACACATTTATAAAGAGATAAAGAAGGAGAGATACATAATTACATGAATATATATATCCACACATTCATACATTTAAGCACATTAGCATACTTAGACGTATATCATTTGAAGGTAAAACATATCTAATATACCGAAACGAGCTGTCCTATTATTTATTGACATAATTGCGCCAGTTTACTAAACGTAATTGCTTTACAATTAAGCTGTTTCTGTCGTCATTAGTGAAACATTTCCATAAGTTCTAATGTTTCCTGTGATTTTGCAAATATGTGTGCGTCTGTGTATGTGTGTGTGCGTGCGTTTGTGTTTCTTGTGTGTGTCTATGTCTCTGTGTAAGTGACTATGTATGTATTTACATGTGTATGCATATATGTATATAAGTCTGTCATTGTTCAGTTTCATTTCAAGATTTCTTGCCAATAAGGAGAAAGCCAGGTTCTAACCTAGATCCAAGGCTCCTTCACTGGAATTTCAACATCAACAACAGGGTATTTTTTATGTATGTATGTATGTATGTATGTATGTATGTATGTATGTATGTACATGTTCAGATTAGTATGTGTTGCTTTATGTATGTATTCTCATGCATATATTTGCATATCTAGACATGTTCATATATAATTATATGTTCATACAGGTGTCTTATATACAAAAGTGCTGTGATAATGGAATGAAGTGGACCGTAACTAATCTGCACATCCTCTGATAACACACGGATGGTGATTCGACGATTTCCCTTCACTAATGTACGCGCATCTTCGATGTTTTTTCTCAATTATGCTGGCTGGGGCTCTCCCAGAACGTTCGTCACTATCAACATTTTTTCTGAACCATTCGTATACTTGTGTGCGGCTCATACACTCCTCTACATACACTTTCTCCAACAGGTATTGCCAAGCTTTTGGGAAACTTTTGATACAGATTCTCTGCTCAACTTTCTCTTGTCATGGTCAATGCGAGGATCACACGCTACACACATTCCTTCCAAGCACTGCTGTAAACAACAGAGGTGAGCTGGAACGTCAAAACTTAGTTCACGTGCACAGTAGAATTATAGGTCAATTTGTACGAAGCAACCTCACTCTGCATGCTTTAGCTTCACTGCTATGTCAACAATACTTATTGATGACACCATGTATATATATATATATATATATATATATATATAT
>NC_068990.1:80693636-80698615 GCF_001194135.2 Octopus bimaculoides | reverse complement strand
ATATATATATACGCAAACTCTCTCTCTCTCACTAGCAACACTGAATTCTACATTAACATTTCAGTTCGTTATAATGAAGTAAAATGAAATAAAATTACGCGCTTATCTCCCTCACATTTTGTATTGTTTTAGTGAAGACTAGCCCTGTGCGAATGGTTCTTTCTCTGAACAAGAATTCCATTTTAATTAAAATTGATTGATTGACTAACAACATTAAAATTACCACCAAACCTATCAGAATTATATGGGCATCTGGATAAGGTTCGTTTGAAATAATGGCTAACATTCAAAATGTGTCTCACCACGTAGCTGAAAGCAAATATTTCTCTTTTATTGCTGTAACCACACTATTGGTTGTTTACATTTTAGTATTTTTATTCTTTTATACGGTCATTTATTTGTTCATTTTTTAACATTAAAAGGAAACACAGCAACAAAATAATGGTAGCTATTAAAACGAAAAGAGAAATAATCAATCCAACGGAAATATCAGGGAATGTACTCGAATAAATTGAAGAATTTTGTCGAGGAAAGCTTAATAACGGAAGTTGCGTGATCAAAATAGAAGTGAAAGAGGTGTGCGATGGCGGAGAGCAGAAGCTATTTTTATTCCAGAAAAATTAGATGCTGTTTAAAAGCAAAAATCAAATGTGTCTTTTGTAGGTAGCGGTTATTGTGACTGCAGTATGTGGATACGATTCGGAAGCAAGAAAATTAGCCTTACTTCTAAAATAAATATTGGTTCAAAGTTTGGTACAAAGCCAGCAACAACGCTGCTGGAGATAGGTCGATTTCATCGATCCTAGTGCTTAATTGGTACTTAATTTATCGACACAGAATGAATGAAAGATAAAGTTGACCTCGTCCGAAATTGAAGTAAGAAATAGATATTAGCGTATCTCATTCCATATTCTGAACGTTGAAGTAACGACAGAAATTATTAAGATGACTATGACCACAAAACTGGGTTAAAGGATAAAACACACTATACTTTGGTTAGAATTTGTGGCGCAATTATATATCACATCTAGCAAAGAAGCATAGTGGCTCCCTTTGTACTGCGAGCAGGTTTCAGTTGTCAACAGTTTTTCACAAATTTTACGACTTTAAACTCCTTAAAGACACTTTATTTCCACAGAATGACTTCACTCCAGAATTCTAAACTATAACATAAGTAAAAAGTGTGTTTATTGCTGACAGCTTGGAACCTTAACTTTCTGATACACATATTAACCATAACAGAATATTGTATTTATTATTTCAACAGTTGTTCATCAATTGTCACAGTATCATAGGATAACTTGACTTTCATTAAACTTTAACTAGGAAGACATTATTGTCCAATATTAACATTGCAAGCAAATGTCACATGCTTGCTCAATCATATTAAATATCACTGAGATATTTCATGCGGCATATATATGTTTGTGTGTGTATGTAGATACGTATTTATGCATATATGTATATGTTTCTGTGCGCGTGTGTGTTTGTGTATCTGCCTGTCTGTGTGTCTGTGTGTGTGTGCGTACGTGCGTGCGTGTATATGCGTGTGTCAATAATAATAAGTGTCGCGGAAAAAGACCCAATGAGATCTTTCATAACAGGTTTCTCTCCGCCCCTAGAGAATTAACCGGAGCAAGTAAAGACGAGAGCTCTGGGAAGTAAAATGGAAGTGATTATGATGATGATGGTGATGATGATAATAATAATAATAATAATAATAATAATAATAATAATAATAATAATAATAACAACAACAACAACAACAACAACAACAACAACAGAAGCAAAAACAACAACAATAATAATGATAATAATAATGATATGGATGACTTGAAGTTACTCACAAAAAGAGAGTACCTGAGGTCAGTGAGAAAAATATTGGTTTCAAACCTGAATGCCAGAAACATAATTTCGGCAATAAACTCGCGTGCGGTCGCAGTAGTTCGGTATGGCGCTGAAATCCTGAAGTGGACAGAGGACGAGCCTAAGGAGATGGACAGGAAGTCAAGAAAGCTCGTAACGATGCATGGAGTCCATCATCCACGTGCAGACACTGATCGCTTATACATGAAGAGAGCAAATGGAGGAAGAGGAACTGATAAGTGTGAAAGACTGCGTACGTATCGAACACGAGAGCTTAATGAGATACCTAGTCCAAAGTAAGGAAACTCTGTTAGTGCAGTTAGGAATGCGGGGGTATTGAAAGCAGAGAAAAAAAGGAGAAGCAAAGAAAGGAGTAAAAAAAAGGACATGAAGAAGAATTATGCAAGATGGGACTATGCAATCAATTCCATGTAGCCACAACGGAAGTTGCTGGAAAGAATAGGTGGGATTGGCTGAAGAGAGGAATACTTAAAAAAGAGACCGAGAGTACTATACTGGCAGCCCAAGACCAAGCTTTTGTCACGAACTGGAGGGCCAACCTTTGGAATGAGCAAGTGTCTCCGCTGTGCTGCATCTATGATAGAGTGGATGAAACCATTGCTCATATCACGAACGAATGCCGTAGACTTGCCCAAAACCACTACAAGTTGTGGAGACACGATTATGTAGAGGAAGTGCTACATTGGAAACTGCCGAAAAGTGGGGGCTAGAGAGAGGTAAGACGTGGTATGCGCACAAACAGCATAGAGTAGAGGAGTCGGAGACTAGCAAATCCTCAGAGATTTCCCAATCTAAACAGATCAAGTGATAGAGCATAACAAACCGAGCCTGGTGGTGTCGACAAGATGCACGACATGTGCTATGTAGTTGATTTTGCATGCCCCTTTGACTCACGAATAGTCAAGAAAGAAGACGAAAAAAATGGATAAATGCAACCCTCTTAAGTAGGAGATAGCCCGGTTATGGAAAATAAAGGTGAAGATTGTGCCAATTGTTGTTGGGTCCTTGGGGACAGTATCAGAAGACATCAAGAGGAATATAAAGGAAATTGGAATAGAATGCCCAGTAGAACTGTTACAAATGGTTTGCCTCCTTGGCACGGCAAGACTAATCAGGACAGTACTAGCTAGCTGCAAAGAACGGATAGCATGGAATTCTACGAAAACCTTTGCTAAAAAGAAATAATAATAATAATAATAATAATAATAATAATAATAATAATAATAATAATAATAATAATAATAATAATAATAATAATAATACGGATTCAGTTCCAGGCAGTGGCTCTCATGGCTTCTAATCTTAATTGATTGGAAGTGTACATTGTTTTGTCTTGGTATAAATGATGGGCTACAGCAAACAAAATGTGATGTGAGACAGGATCTAACTAAAGAGCAAATAGTTACTAAATGAAATCTTTAAGCAATGCGCCTAGGTTGGTTGGAAAGCATTTATAAATTTCATCAGCGTACACATCTTTAGCGCTAATGCTTTTTCGATACACAAAAAGGCAAAGAGGTTATTGATGTTAATGCGATATTTGCGACAGTTATTTAATAAACATTTTATCTCACCTTCTAAACCCTTATAGTGGAGAGATATCACAACCTTGAACAATTCCCTATAATCTATTTGTATATATGCACGTTTTATAATCATGGTGTAGTCAATTCTGAGCATATATTCAAACTTACATTTTCCTACCTACAGCACAGTCTCTCTCGCTCTCTCTCTCTCTCTCTCTCTCTCTCTCTCCCTTCCTCTCTCTCAGCAATATATGTGTGTGCACGCACATGTGTACGACTGTGTGCATGTATATATGTCAGTGCATATGTATGCATGCGTATGTGTGAGACGACATTTCCCATTCGTATGAAGAATTAAAAGGTCATTAAATACTTCATTATACAACATAGCATGCAATACAAAGGATATCTAGTACTGCTCAAAATACGGAATGATGTCACACTGAGTTATATAGAATAGAACGAATCATTCATTGTTGTGTATTGGAGTCTGTAATTGCAGCATTCCAACTTCGCTATCGGAAACTATAGAAATTGAATAGCTCGTTTCTTCTTCTGATAATACCTATGCTCCTCTCACTAGCACTCGTTTACTTCCTTATTGAACTTCCACTGTCACTCTCTCACAAATACTCTCAATTTCTCCATCTCTGTCTCTCTCTATTTCTATCTATCTATCTCACTTCTTCTATCTTTCTTTCTCCCTGCACCTCTTCTTCTTACTCTTTCTCTCCCTATCTCTTGCTAGTGCAATTTTTCTCTTCATAAGCTTGTCGTGTACATTTTTTTCCCACCCGTTTCGTTATTTATTCCCTGGTGCATTATTGGTGTAAGTAAATCGTTGTTCTGTATGGTAGATGATGCTAGAGATTCATTTAATTAAATATACATGTCTATTGATGCCGATGCCTTATCTCAAGATCGTAGGTTATAAACCACAAAGCAGCATAAAATATATCTCATTTACCTAGACTGGGATGGGTCTTTTTTCATGAGAAAACTAATACAATTTTTCTCCCATATTTGCCTTCATATAAGATCAACAATAATTCTCAATCATCTGCTTGTGGGAGTTTGATTTTCTTCCATAAATTCCTTAATCCAAGGAAAGACGACCGACTGGAAGATATGAAAACAGAATTAATATCTCCATCATCATCGTTTTCACCATCGTATTAACTTGATAACCTACACCCATTATTTTCAGCATAACAGTTATTGTCCATTGCCTACAGCTTTCATGTTTTATCTTTTAATTCTTTCGGTGATTAAACTGCGGCCATGCTTCTGCACCACCTTGAAGAGTGTAGTCGAAAAGAACGCCCACACCTCTCAGTGCTTTTGCTTTTAAAATCTGGTACTTAATCGATTGGTCTCTTTTTGCAGAATAGCTTCTTCGACTGCGGGGACTTAAGCGAACCAACACTGGTTCTTAAGCCATACTGAGGGACAAGAGGGACAACCACAAACACAAAGGAACACACGCACAAACATTCGCACACACACACACATAAAAAAACAACCCACATTCATATATATATATATATATATATATATATATATATA
>NC_068990.1:80693016-80693626 GCF_001194135.2 Octopus bimaculoides | reverse complement strand
TGTATGTATGTATATATGTATGTATGTATGTATATATGTATATATATATACACACACACACATACATGTATAAATACGACGGGTCGCTTTCAGTTTCTGTCTGTGAAATCCAACTTTTTTCGCCCCGTAAACAATCGCTGAAGTTGACATGGGACTGAACCAAAACCCATGTGGTTTGGAAGTAAACGTCTTACTACCCTGCTACACCTGCTCCTATATAATTCTCAATATGGAAATACGTTAAGAGCGGCAAAATGGTTAACGGCATTTCCTGAGTCTTTACGCTCTGTGTTCAAATTACACCGTGGTGGTCGACATCGCTTTTCATCCTTTGGGGATCGATAAATTAAGTACCAGTCAAATACTGCGGTCGATGTAATTGACTTACTCCTTCCCCAATTGCTGGCTTTGTGCCAAAGTTTAACAACAAAATGCAGATACCTTAAATATTTCAGTTAAAATATCTATACACACGGTGGTGCATCAGCATGGCCGCAGCTCTAAGCTGAAACTTTAAAAAAAAAATTTTTTTTAAATACAACTATAATCTGCACACAGATACGCATATGTATATGTATATATATATATATATATATATATATATATATAT
>NC_068990.1:80691061-80692623 GCF_001194135.2 Octopus bimaculoides | reverse complement strand
ATATACATATATATATATTTATTTATTTATATATATATAAATATATATATATATATATATATATATATATACATACACACATAGTTACATACACACATATATTTTATTAATTACATACATTATCATAAAAACATATTTTCATAAATAATGAATTTATGAATTTAGGCAGGATCGGAGTTGGCGTTGTGATTGTCCTTCAGATTATAGCAATATCTTGAAAGCTTCTTCATATATTCACATGAAGTATGATGTACAACCATTTGTACTGATAAACTGCAATAATCAGGTGCATTGCGCTGAACAGTCTTTATACAATTTGCAACAACTGTTGCATGTTGTGTTTCGTGCCGCATGTTATTGTTACAGTTATTTTGATTTTGTTATTCTATCTTCTAGAGTACACAGGTGCTGTCGTTGTAGTTGCTGTTGCTGTTGTAGTTGTTGATGGTGATGCTTTTGGTGGTGGTGGTGGTGGTGGTGGTGCTGACGGTAGTATTGCCGCTGGTGGTGGTTAGAGGTGCTGATATGCATAATTGTGAATGCAAATTTATGGATTGGGGTGGAGTTCAAGAGGAGGAGTGTCTGAACAAAAGTCTTGAAAGAAGTAGGGGATGCATATTACTGTAACTACGATATAATATGGGTGTAGTGACAAACGATGTGTGTAATTGATTAGATTGTAGTAGTAGTAGTAGTAGTAGTAGTAGTAGTAGTAGTAGTAGTAGTAGTAGTAGTAGTAGTAGTAGTAGTAGTAGTAGCAGCCTTGATGTCCCTGGAAATGGCGGTAAAGATTATGCATGATTATATTATTTATAATATTTGATTATATTATAATAATTGATTATATTATATTAATGATAATGATGAAGAATATTGATGACGTCATGCTAATTACAGTTAAGAATAGGAAGATGACCAGAAAGAAACCGGAATTTTGAAATAACATTTTATTCATTAATTACATTATTTACATTATTTACATTTGACGGATATTTGTCCTCATCTTGTTTGTTGTTAACACAACGTTTCGGCTGATATACCCTCCAGCCTTCATCAGGTGTCTTGGGGAAATTTCGAACCTGGGTTCTCATTACTATTTCATTTAGTTTTACACACGCACACATTCACAAGCGTGCACATAAGGTTCCATGTACGTGTCTATAGACAGGTGTGTGCGGATACGTGCGTATATAGACGTGCGTGTATGCGAATATATGCGCATATTTGACGCGTTTCAAACCTTTGCTTTTCCACACTTTCTTCTGTTTTTGCTTTTAGCAAAGGTAAATTGGCTGCAGAAATTTATTAACTGCAGAGTTATTTCCGGACTTGGCGCGCCAGGTTGAAGACATTTGAAGGGATAGACTGAATGCAATTTGTAGAAGTCTACACGTGGTCCCTTTCGGGTGGACGTCTTGTGTCTAGTTCTGGAAATTATATTTTATAAATCAACAGACTTATGAGGTTTTTTTCACGCTAGCTGCTTGATGAATTCTTGTAAAAGAATTCGTCCTATTATTGAAATTTATAAATATATATATATATATAAATATATATATATA
>NC_068990.1:80682108-80689501 GCF_001194135.2 Octopus bimaculoides | reverse complement strand
TCTCTCTCTCTCTCTCTCTCTCTCTCTCTCTCTGAATGCGTGTTTATATATATATACATATATATATGCATGTATGTATGTGTATATGTATATACGTGTGTCTGTTTATTTCTTTGTTGGTTTCTATATACATGTATCTTTTTACCGCATTTCTTAAGCATTATATGAATACCAATGCTTAGCTTAGAATATCATTTATTTTATCATTGAAATTATTTGAATATTTATAAAAACGAATAGATTTTATTGATAAATGATCAATCAATTATGATAAAGGATTGTGATCTACAGCAAATTATACATTCATTTGATTTGAAATATATTCGCGATAGGTGGAATTTAATATAATTTGTTGCATTGAGAAATGTTACCCCTTCGAAGCAAATTTAAAATCATTAACTACACACTTTTATCTATATATATATTTATATATATATATATAATGTTGTATTGTATTATATTTTAATAACAGTCATGCATCCTGCTTTCATAGTGCTCTTCAGAGCCCATGATTTATAATATATGATCAATCCTAAATGGAACCAATTAGATATGCTTTGAGTCATTGGAGCATTGGACGAGGTTCTATGATATTTATTTCAGGTCCTTTCGTAGTGAGTTATAGTCAAGACATAGCCTGCTTGAGTGTTAAACTTTGTTGCCTACTTCAAAATCGTTCTCACTCACATTTGACAGGATACATTTGTTAAATGCCTTCGATTTGTAGATAACTTTCCATGTTCGACAATCGTCCCTAACTTATCATTCCTTGCTTATTATACTTTTAAATAAAATATATTATTCAAAAGAAAAAATCTTAGTCCTTGAATATTTCGAAAAAATTACTATATTCTTTGAGAGGTAATTTAGAAGTTAAGGGGAAATATGGTTTAAAAAGAAAGTGGTAACGTAATTTTCCACAATATTAGATTGTCATTGAATTTAGTCGAGAATAACAAAAGGAAATTGGTTTCATTTTTAAATTCTCCTCATCACTACTGTATCTTATATTCCGAAGTAAATTCTTTCTTATATTGGTCTTACATTTACTCTTCATAATGTATGTTGTAAACTTAGTCATCGTCCAGTTTAACAACACTATCTACTACATACTTGTCTTTGTTAATTCTATTTCAAGTATTCGCACGAGATTTTCGCCTTGTGTACAGGCTGTGGATCGAATAATAGTTTCTTACTAACCCCACTGATAAAGTTTTACGCACCGCGCTTTTCTCTCCTTACTTTGCCACAATAAATACTGAATCAGTTATTCTAGTCTGGCGGAATCAGTTATACTAGTTATTGTAGTATTTCGTCATCAGTTTAGTGTTCAGTGACAGGTAAAATAAGATTAGATTTTGTGTGGAATACTGGGCACAGATTCTGACATAAGGCCAGAAATTTCAGGGGAGAAGGAAAGTCAATTTTATGAACCCCGGTGCTCAACTGGTACTTTATTTTACCGACCCCAAAAAGATGAAAGACGGACGAAATGCAGCTTAGGCTTTTGCCCGGCGCGGAAACGACCCTTAGAATTCGCCACGGTAATGCATGTGGTTTGCTTTATTTTATCCCAGCCTCTTTTTTACTAAACCACCATTATAAGTGATTATGCATTGCAATAATTCCTCTTTTTAATACATACTATATGGAAAGTGTTTTACCTAAATATGTCTGTGGCTTTCTAAACCAAATTTCAGAAGACAGTTTCCTACAGACAATGTTATATTCAGACATTCATTTGAAGTTTTCTCGTTTTGTTCATTTAAATATGTGTGAAGTTCGTTATGTTAATAAATATTACAACAGTGCTTGTTTGATATATGAGTACACATTACAACATTCAAGCAATTAATAATGAATAAGCGTCAAGAGAGAAATTAAGAATAATTTATTAGCACACAGAATCACACATATGAAGTAGATTAATTTCTATACAATGGATATTTCTAGGTCATACTGGATATCGGATGTACTTATAGAAATCCTTTTATATTCTGAAATAACACAACTCTTATTTTGACTACAAGATCTACTACGAAACATCCACGTGAGAAGCTATGGCAATTTTATGTATTCTTTTAGGTTTTTTTTTTTATTCTTTCACTGGTTTCAGTAATTGAATTATGGCTATGCTGGTGCCCCATAAGGATCTAATGGATTCTTAGTATATTAAAGTAACAATAGTACTAATTTCAGTCTGTTACTTTATAGTTCGCTATTTTACACGAATGATGTTATATTAGCACATACACACAAATATGGACACAGGCATTCACATATATCTATAAAAGCAAACATACATAAATACATACACTCACGAACACACACACACACACACACACACACACACACACACACACACACACACACACACACACACACACACACACACATATTGTGAAAGTAAGCAACATAATATAAGAGAAGACAATAAATGGGACACAATTTCAGAAAACATTTATTTTAGCTTTAACACTTAAAAGACAAGCAAAGCGGCTCGACGTTTCGGACGCCCGTACTTAATCACAACAAAAGTATAATATAAAAGAAAAATATAGGAGAAACGTGAAAGAGAAAAAGTGATTGGAAGATAAAAATTGCGAAGGGATTAGGAGCGAGTAGAAATATGATCCTTATCGAGGTTTAGAAAGGAAGAAAGAGTACCTAGCATACAAATGTATTTATGGGCGAAATATTGATAAACATCAATACATGCAAAACTGATAATGCAACGAGGAGGGTTATCTTTGGATGTGCTAGAAACAACAGCCAAATCGCCCTTAAATCACTCACTTTTACATTTGAAAATATTAGCAATTTAAAAAAACATTTATATTAATATTATCAAGAGGCTAGCAGAAAACCGCTCGGAGGGCGGTCTTTTTACTAGAACTCAATTATAATCTGTAGCATCGCAAGCGCGCGCATATAGTTGCGATCTACCTGATTCAAGATATAGCTCATAATTTACTGTGATCAGATTATAATTACTGCCACTAAATATTATTTATTCAGTATTTATTATTGAAGACTATAATAATACTAGTCCTTAACTCTCCTCGATAGCTGGCTGTGAAATAAGTTACATGTATTGACCAGCCAATCAAATTACTATGTTTCACTCGTGAAATATATCACACATATGTCTGGAGACTTATCCTCACCACACATTAAAGAATGAAAGAATGATCTATATTTTATCCCCTTAGCATTAACTGTACGGACGTCAGCGATACGGAGGGATTAAAAGAAGTGATAGTCATTACATCAAAGTATTTTTCAATCTATGATGTAGATATCGACTTATATCAATAAGTCCAATTATGAATTCGTATTTGGTACTATGTGACACAGGTACGCTGCGTTCATATGCACTTGAAAATATTTTCATGTATTCCAAGCTATGCGTTTTTATATGTGTGTGCATGCGTGTGTGCGTGTGTGCGCGTACGTGTGTGTGTTTGTGTGACTATATTTTTGCGTATGTTTCCGTGTTTGCATAGGAATGCTGAATCTGCAAACATATCTATTTCAATCTCTTTTATTACCATTACAAATACAACATTACCTCCCTCTCTCTCTCATCTCCTCTCCCTATTTTCCTTATCACCGAAATAATCTTATAAATTTCTATACTTTCTATATGAATATTTTGACATGAATGTAATTTTATTCACCGTCAAATATATATGTGTGTATATGCGTCTGTGTGTCTGTGTGTGTGGAAGTGTATATGTGGTGTGGGCGTGTGTGAGTGTGTATGTGTGTACATATGTGTATATATATGTATGTGTATGTCTCTCTATATGTATATATATACACACACACACACATATATATATACATATACATATACGTATACGTACACACATCTATGCATCTATGCATATATATATATATATATATATACATACGCATATATATATACATACGCATATATATATACATATGTGTTATATAAATATATATATATATATGTATCTATGTAAGTATCATATATGAACACATGAACACACACACACGCACAAACACACACACACACACACACACATATATATATGTATCTATGTAAGCCCACTTAAAGAAAAGAATGCATGAAAGATAATGAATTTTAGACATGGAAATAGTGGAAAACATGGACACAGTGGAAATGAAAGTTGATAAATATATGTTTCAGTACTGTAGAGAATATTTGTGCGCGACCTCAGTCTTCCTCGTAATATTTGCTATATATGCGTATTTTACACCAAATACTCAGTTAACCCCACAACACGTCATCCTCTCGCCAACAACTAGTCTGTTGTGGATCAGAGTAGTATATAAGTTAGTTGAACGTTTGTGCTGAGAGAGCCATACAAGCGAAAGTAACTCATGGAAAACCAAAAGGAAGAAATATTATGAAGAAGGCAGCGTGACTGTGAATTGATCCACCGTCACCACCAACAACACCCAGAACAACAACAAATACACATTCGCATGTACGGACGCACATGCATATACCTATACGCACGCATTTATATATCCGTACAAAAACACACAGGGAAGCAGAAACTATGTTATTATATTACCTGCAGCAGAAGTAAGAAGTGCAACATCTCTGTGCGTAAACATTCTAATCTTGTTCATTAATAATAATAATAATAATAATAATAATAATAATAATAATAATAATAATAATAATAATAATAATAATAATGAAGATCATGAAGAAAAAAATGCTTTCTAATTGATGTATCAATACCAGCAGATGACAACGTTTCTCTAAAAGAAATGGAAAAACTTTCAAAATACAAAGACATGGAAATAGAGATAACTCGAATGAGGAGTCTAAAAACAGAAACAATTCCTATCATAGTAGGTGCCTTAGGTATAATAAAAACATATTCAGACAAATACATAACAAAAACACCAGGACTTACAAATATATATAACATACAGAAAATTGCACTACTAGGCACTGTACACATCCTACGCAAAACACTTTCAATACAGTAAACATAAGAGCACCACAGCAAACCACAGCACATACCCAAGGCGCACAGAGCTGCGCTCGGTAGTGAAGTGAAAGCACGTTATAAAAATAAAACTACTGAACAATAATAATAATAATAATAATAATAATAACAATAACAAGTAAATACATGGACAGTATATAATTCGAGGCCGAAATGCTTGTATAGACCAAGCAACAATCCATCAGTGACTGAGAAGCTCAGGACTGAAAGCAGACACTGAAGGTTTCATAATAGCGGCACAAGATCAAAGCTTGCTTACCAAAAATTAGTTCCGTCCCTAATGCAGATTCTGTGATAAATTTCATGAAACAATAGACCATCTCGTCTCGAGATGTCCTTTGTTATTAACACACGAATACAAAAATCGCCAAGATAATATAGGACAGTATTTACATTGGAAAATATGTAAACACTACAAAATCAACGCTCCTGCTTATTGGTATGAATATCATCCTGTGCAAGTGGTTGAAGGTAAACATGTCAGTATCCTCTGGGATTTTCTAGTCAACACCGACGGAACGATACAGGCTAATCGACCAGAAATAGTCATTCAAGATAGGAAAGAAAATTATAGTGCACTGATAGTTGTAGGTATTATCACTGGTAAAACCATATCTATAAAGGAATTTGACAAATTAAGTTCATATATGGACTTGAAAATTGACATAGAAATGTTTTTCTCAATGGTGGTTTTTGTAAGAACGTCCAGACCTTGGGTCTTCTTCAAGATTTCCCTTTTTTCTCATAAATTCAACTGCCCACCTTTGCACTGTTGATACAGTTGGAGCATCAACTCCTAATGTAGCAACCATGTCAGTATGAATGCCCTTGCGGGCTAAACTTGATAACACCAGAATGCCAAATTTTAATAACTTTCAAGTGAAGTCGATACCCGTTATTTTTGAGTAACTGGTAGCGATTTCTTTGACCAGTCAGATGTCATATACCCGGACAAAATCAATGCAGTCATTAATAGGAAGATTTCAAATTAATGCATGCAAGATTACAGCTCTGGCATTACTTCTTCATAGTCAGCCAATGAAATTTTAGTCTACCTTCGTAGTATAACATTTTTTACAAGGAGCCTTTTCACCGAATTCTACTGGAGGTTATTTTAGTATCTCCATCTTCAGACAGTATCACTTTCCTCAACGGTGCTACCAAAGAATAGGATTTTTGTTAAAGGGATTTTGGCAGTTATCCATGCTGCCTCTCTGGTAATCCAGATGAATTGTTAACTTCCAGGCCAGGCAACAATCAATTTGTTTCACTAGTTGCTCTTTGCCCTTAAGGTTTATCTTGTCTTCACATATGTTTGTGTCATATCCGTCATATCTGATATACGATGTTTCTCTTTTCAGTTCATGTATCCTTTGTGCAGTCTGGTGCCAGACAGATTTGCATACATAAATGCATATATTCATAAATAGATGCAATAAGAACATATATTAATGTTGGTGTTGGTTTAGAGTTACAGAGATAACAGTCGACCATTAATTGAAGGATCGCTCAAAACATTTAAATAGAGAATGAAACCTATTTTTCGCCAGAAGAATTTCGATAGAATTTGAAATTGCGTACATCGAGGAATGTCATATACCTCATACGATAGAAAAAACTGCGAAGTCACTATAAATCATTTCCCTTACAGGTATACATGTATACATAAAGGGAAACGGAAACATATTGTAGGATCATATGTGGAATTCGAATGTAGTGTTGCTGTAAGTTGCATGGCTTCATTAAACATAACACCAAACCAAAATTGTAACACACGAACATCGAAATTCGTATACTTTAACTAAGCAGCTACTTTATGCATAGACGTACACACGCACGCACGCAAGCATACACACAAACAAATATACATACATATATACATACATGTATACATACATATATATGTATAATTTCATATTAATAATAAAAGGGTAAAATTAATTAATTAAATTCATTAATTAATCAGTCTATTAATTAATAATGTTACCAAGTAGATCGGTACGTTAAAATAACCTTTAGAGGTAAAATTATACAAATATTCTATAATTCTAAGCATAATTATAATTAGGGGGTCAGCTAATTGCTTCACCACATACCGAATTTAGAAATAGGAGTTAAAAATTCCTTTTCTACTACCGTAAGAATCTCCCAGACAGTAGCACACTTTTTTACATTGGCAAAGAGAAAAATAATGAATAAACACGACTCTGATTAAGTGTTGATTCATAATTTTTCTCTTTACCCACGTAAAAAGTGTGTTACTGTCTGGGAGATTCTTGCGGTAGTAGAAAAGGAATTTTTAACTCTTATTAATAAATTCGGTATGTGGTGAAGCAATTAGCTGACCCCCTAATCGTAATTATGTTTATAATTAT
>NC_068990.1:80677607-80681475 GCF_001194135.2 Octopus bimaculoides | reverse complement strand
TAAAGTAGGACCAGTTCTGTCAAGAAGTAGGATCGAATACGAAAGAACGAAGCGAACTTCTATAAGTCGTGTAAATGTTATAGACGTAGTCTCATTCTCTTCTGACAAAACCATAAAAATAGAGATAAACAAACACACACACACACACACACACACACACACACACACACACACACACAAAACTTAAAGCACCATTCTCGGTGGGGAAAGAGATCCAGTTAATCATTGGAAAAAGAAGTAGTTAAAAGCAGAATGAAATTATCACCTAACTATCACATGACTCGAAACAGTAATATAATTAACCAATTAAGACATAAAAGAATAAATGACTGATGAATTTTTTGAATTATTTCAAAGAAGAAAAACGGCCTCGAAAGATCTTAAGAAAAAATAAAAATAAACTGAAGTAGTTTTATGAATAACAAAAAAAAAAATGAAAAGATTTATAACAGAAAAAAAAGTTAAGAGAACGTGGTTAGGATTTCGAGCTGTTGAAGAAGAAAAGTGTCGATGCTTTAAAAAAAAAAAGAAATCAAGAACAATGTGTGGAAATCATAAAATAATATCAGTTGTGGAATGGTTTAGAACTGAAAAAAAAAAACTCATGAATTTAAAGAAGAGGTGTGACGAAGATCTGGCAAACTGAGTAGAAATCCTTAAATCTCTGTGTATTTTTTTGAGGAGAGAGAAACAAGAAATCAATATTCTTCTCATGTCATCGTGTGAAATTTCTGTATTTTTATTTCTCCGTTTGTATGCGTGATTGTATGTGTGTATCTACGCTCGTTTATGTTTTTTTTTTCTGTACGCGTATATACATGTGTGTGTGTGTGTGTGTGTGTGTGTGTGTGTGTGTGTGTATGTGTGTTTTTGCGTGTGTATGTGTGTTATTTTCCGGGGCTGTGAAACTGTACACGAATGTGTAAGTTTGTATAACCCCTAACTTTGTGAAAGTGTCTACGCGATAAGAAATATGTTCTGGAAGTGTATTTTCGAGTGAAGTACATATATATATGGTAAGTGTGAGTATGTTTGCAAATGATGATGTTTTGCTGTGTGAATATGATTGTGTTTGGAATTTGTATGCTATTCCCTTTTTTTTTCAGTATTATTATATGTATAAACTTCTGTGTTTTTCATCATGTATTCAAATGTCTGTCAGGATTCTCAATAGAAAACCCTGTCGAGAGACCCACAGCACTACAAGCATCTGTGTAAACATTGTAATCCGTCTATTTAATATATATGTCATTTGTACAAGTAACAGAAATATTTCATATGACATCTGGATAAACGTTTGACATGACTTACCATGTAACTGATGCGTTTTTTCATCGATCCTAATGGTGAGTTAAAAGTCAGATCAACTCTATTGATCTTTTACCGTCAATAAATTATTAAAACAGCAAATTACAAACACAAATCCCAAAAAGAAAATCAGTAATATTGGAAGGTATCAGATATTACTCTTTGACTCTTTTACGAAGCCTATACCACAAATAACCCTTTCTGTCTTTTTTTTTTTTTTTTTTTTTGCAGGCATATTGCTGTTCATTTGTAGGACGTATATTAAGGTAAGGCATATTTGTTTATGGACTCAGAAAATTGTCTCGTCAATCAGAAATAAAATAGAGTGTATATCATGAACATAACTACAAATACTACTAGGTCCAAGTAACTAACTTAGAACAGCCTTGTCATTGGCTTCTTCTTTAATAATACAGACAAACATTAAAGAGGTTTGCTATACTTTGTCACAAAATATTAACAGGAGTGGCTATGTGGTAAGTAGCTTGCTTATCAACCACATGGTTCCGGATTCAGTCCCACTGCGTGGCACGTTGGGCAAGTGTCTTCTACTATAGCTTCGGGCCGACCAAATCCTTGTGAGTGGATTTGGAAAACGGAAACTGAAAGAAGCCCATATGTATATATATACACATACACGCACGCACGCACGCACGCACACACACACACACACACACACATATATATATATGTGTGTGTGTATGTGTTTGTGTGTCTGTGTTTGTCCCCCAACATCGCTTGACAACTGATGCTGGTGTGTTTACGTCCCCGTCACATAGCGGTTCAGCAAAAGAGACCTATTGAATAAGTACTAGGCTTACAAAGAATAAGTCGTGAGGTCGATTTCTTCGACTAAAGGCGGTGCTCCAGCTCCGTTGTGTTCTTGAGCAAAACACTTCATTTCACGTTGCTCCAGTCCACTCAGCGGGCAAAAATGAGTAACGCTGCGATGGACCGGCGTCCCGTCCAGCTGGGGAACACATACGCCATTGAAACCGGGACCCCGGGACCATGACCCTGACTAGGCTTGAAAAGGGCGCATTTACATACATATATATAGAGAGAGAGACAGAGAGAAAGAAAGAGAGAGAAAGAAAATGGAGATACACACACACACACGCGCGCGCGCGCCCATATTTGCATCACACGCGCACACACACACACACATGTGCACACGCACCCACGCATATAGAAACATGAACATGATTGGTTTGGAATAAGCATATGAAACAGCTCCTGTGCACCAGAATGCTAAACTCATTTACTGAAGAATTTTGACATGCCCCCTGTATAGATACATGCCCCCTGTATACATTCTGTATGACAACACCCATAAAACGACCTCCATCCGACTCAGTGGATGACATGACAGAATGTTTACGCATAATTTCGCTTCATTATTTGTCAATACTACTTCGGTCATTTGGAGCCCAGTTAGATCTCCTGTACCTCTATGTGGAAAAACAACAAACAATAGTTACTGGTGTGTACTGAGGCTTGTCAGTCTGTAATTAATTTAGGATATGCACACAGACCAACAAAGATAAAATCGATACGCATACCTATCTTTTTATCACACTCCTGTGTACTATAAGACACTCGCTGATGTATGTTTTATTAAAAACTCTCTGAATAAAGCCATCTTTCAGAAGTGCACTAAGAATCTCTCTCTGTCTCTGTCTGTCTGTCTGTCTGTCTGTCTATATATATATATATATATATATATATATATATATATATATACGATCCTAGTATATTGTCCACAAGGGGGCTAAACATAAAGGGGACAAACAAGGACAGACAAAGGGGTTAAGTCGATTACATCGACCCCTGTGCGTAACTGGTACTTTATTTATCGACCCCGAAATAATGAAAGGCAAAGTCGACCTCGGCGGAATTTGAACTCAAAACGTAACGGCAGACAAGATACCACTACGCATTTCGCCCGGCGTGCTAACGTTTCTGCCAGCTCGACGCCTTTGTAATTCTTCATAATCAAAATGGGAAACTGACTTTAGATAACGCTGCTCTAACGACGACTCTTAATTAAAACTCATGAATGGTAATGGCTGGGATCCATTGCAGCATACTTCTGAATGATAATGACTGACCATGGTCGGGCAATTTCTAACAACATTATGAAAATGACACTCGACAAGATTTCAAATAAAGACTTGATACGTATGTCTACATTATAGGGACACTTGTTAACGTAGCAACTAACCTGATGTATTAGTTGTCCACTATTTAATTTTGACTGGCTATTCAAGGAATTTAAAATATTGTTTACTATGAAGAGTTTGATTAGAGGAAGCTTTTGTGTTTATATAATTACTACTGCCATGATAAAAAGATTTTGTAATCTTTTTTTTGTAACAAACTTCCACACTGAAATTACATCCAGTTATGCACGCATTCACACACATCCACCGACATATATATGTATGCATATATAAAGATTATAACTCCGTGTGTGTGTGTGTGTGTGTGTGTGTGTGTGTGTGTTCGTATATACGTATATATACGCTTTTATACGTATATGTATGTATATATATATATA
>NC_068990.1:80663100-80677124 GCF_001194135.2 Octopus bimaculoides | reverse complement strand
ATATATATATATGTATATATATATATTCTGGCTGTTTTTATGTCTTTTATCTGATAGGCTGAATTTCTTCGAGTTACAAAATGAAATATGATAAGCGCTTCTCTCAAGGACAAGTTTGTATCGAGGGTCAGTCAAGTTCATCAAACTTATCAATTATATTTGATATTGTTGTTATGTATTTCCCGCATTTCTGTAGCTATGTATTTATGAGGCTTGTGTCCTCCTTGAGGATTTCTTTTGACACCATAACAATCATATATTAAAAATCGGTACCAATTTGAATCGCCCAGTTCTAACTCTAGATGTGTTTAAAAACCAAGATATCTTACTTAACTTGTCAGATAAGAAATGAAATGTTACTGTTTTTATGATCACGTCCGTTCATGTGAACGCACTCATAAAATGGCTCCCTGTTTTGTTTGTGTGTTAGCCTTGGATTTCCGCCCACTGGTTTCAATTTAACATTTAGTTTTCAAATTAAAGCAAGTGTAAAATTGTTTGTTGTATTCTCTGTTTCCCTCTTATTTGTTTTATTTCTACCTCTTACTCATTCGCGCTTGTTCTCTACATTTATATTTCTACTTCACTTTTCCTATCTATTGTTCATTCTTCCTGCATTTCATTCACATTCGGTTCTCTCCTCATAATTTATTTCCCTCACTTTATTGCTCATATCTTTTTTTCTCTCTTAAATTTAATGATTTTTTTTTTGTGGCATCAATGCTTTTATTTCTTTCTGATTCATCGAAATTATAGCTACTTTTCTTATTTTCTCGTTACTAAATTTCCAGACTAGCTTCTCTCCTCGTTTCTACCACAGATTCCCAATTCTCCTTCATCTCTTTACTTATGGAATACTAAGTCAAGTACAAAACTTCGAGTTTTTATTCATAGCTTAAATGGATTAAATGGAACAAACCTCTCGACTGATAAATGAATTTTTTAACCTAGAGGAATAAACGGTGAAGCTGACCTTTGAACGCATAACGTAATTAGAAGACATAACGTAAAGAGAGGCAACTAAATACTGTATGATATTTTATCCAACAGAATACGAATTCAGTCAATTATTCTGTGACTATCCTTTTAAACCCCAAACTGTAGAATACCGAACTAATTGGAAGCACACACTTAGATATGTTACGAGTATAGAGCATAATTAATGACTAGAACAATTTAGATTATCATTTTTCTTGTTATTTATAAATAAAAAGACAGAAATATATTGATGTTCATTTATATAGGATTCATGCAGATTAAATTCGTAAGAAGAACGGGAATTTATTTAAACATCTTTTACCTTATTTTAATTAATCACTTGTTGCAGCTCTACGTGCAACTCATATTAATTTTAACTTCCTATTTTTATGTAACATTCTCTCTCTTGACCATATTTTAGTTCTGTAATTTTATTCTTTTGTCATCAAAACCTTATTCACCTTATTTCATTTATACGTTATGTCCTAATCTTATATTTCAATTTTTTTCCAATCACTTCCTTCGTTAATTCATTCATAGGACGTACGCCTACTTGTAATTTTACATGAAATTTTAAAAAATGCATCCTCAGATTGTTGTCAGGTGACATAAATAATTCGGTTCTTTGCCCTCTTTCAGAAGAGCAGTATCACAGCATGAATTATGATGAAATAATCTTCAATAGTAAATATTTCGTCTTTTGTATTCCCGGGACTACATATTGGGCGTCTGTCCTTTCTGCAAGACGGTAGGGTGTGAGTTGATGAATACGTATTAACTGCACATGTGAACGAATACAGGTTTTTCCTCAATGGATATTTAAGTTACTATATCTAGGGTGCTAGAACACTTTTAGTCTTAGATATTGAACCGTGTTTACCAACGCCTAAACAACAGGTAGTGAGTTGATTATAGTTTATTGCCCTTTTTTGTTGCACATAACAGTAATCTTGCCTCGATTTTATAAATTTACTTATAATATCCGAATAAAAAATAAGTTTCAGAGCTAATCATAACATCAACAAATATTGGAAGAGCCAAGTTGAATTCTTCAAAATGTTTAGATATTCCAGAACACTAAAGTATATTAAAGTCGTGATAGGTATTGTACTTGAAATTATAGAGGCAAACATAATCGATATTATCAAATTGATCATAAGGAATATCGTAGTTATCAACATCATAGCTTTCGTCATTATTTTCATTAAAAATATAGTTTCTTTAAACGCCTGATACATGCTCATATTTTCTTGCTCTCGCTCCATTTTGTGCCATGGAATATTTGACCGCATATATTTTATACTTTTAGTATATATTCAACTCCATGTAAATCATCAAATAT
The DNA here is from genome assembly GCF_001194135.2 of Octopus bimaculoides. Classification (NCBI taxonomy): domain Eukaryota; kingdom Metazoa; phylum Mollusca; class Cephalopoda; order Octopoda; family Octopodidae; genus Octopus; species Octopus bimaculoides. The sequence goes on along the minus strand of NC_068990.1, from coordinate 80,674,804 downwards.
GATGAATAACGTAACACTTTTTAATGCAACATATCATAGCAGTTTACTCCTTAAACATTAGTCTATCTAGTCACAATACATAAGATTTCGTCGTTAATGGCAATTTATGCACCTACATAATACCAACTTTCTTATGACCCACGTTATAGTGAAACAGACAAAGCCGTTACAAGCAGTAGAGCTAAGTAAAGGGAGATGTATTTCTTCCATTGTATATTAATTTACAGCCACCCCAGTGGTTGTTTTTGACAGGACCGTCATGTATATGAGGTATGCTGAAGTATCATTTTAGTACAAATAGTTTTCAACATGTGGAAGATGGTATGGCTCTTATTTGAAATATTATTGCTAGGGCTAAGTGTCTTTTCTTTATATAGAAAGACATACCTAGCACAAAGGACGATAGGGAAAAGAACAGTACGTGGAGGTTGCAATTGGTGTAACGATGGTAAACGAGAAGATAGAAGTTTGCTGTGGTAACAATCTGTGCCTCACGTATATCACAATAAACTTTATTACTTTTGTTTTGTTAAGCAGGTGGATTCTGTGTTAGACACCATTGTATATAATTTGCTAGCCATAGATGTATTATCTCCAGAACAGGAATCATAAATATCATTTAAATATTGCCTTACAACTTAAATAAACGTCTACGTTGCATTCAATGAGAGAGAATTCAACAAGAGTCTAAATACTTCCTGTAGATTCTTTAGAATAAGGTCTGCTCTTTATGATATATTGAGACGTATACCGATATCTTCCATCACAATACTAATTTACACATGTGTACAGCTCCCAAATGATCTGTATAATTCATTTACCTTATCTAAAGCAAACTGCAACAATTAGAAATACACCATTAATTTTGTATTTGGATGAAATATTACCTTCTGCATACTCTTAGAATATTTCTTCTTAACTATTTGCCTGCTGCAAATCATCTGGACATTCTTAAATTGCCATCTATCAATGAAGCGAATATGGCTTCTACTCCTGCCGTCTTGGAACTTCGAAATCTCTGCACATATTCTACAGTTTCGTGAAGCGTGATTTTTCTCCAAGTATATTTACGTGTCATGGAAGACAAATCTGTTTCCTGAAGTAAAGAAATTGAAGATTGTTAATATGTTCTGATAATTAGCTAAGGAAAGGACATCATTTGTCAAATATGGAAAGAATTCTAATGAAGAAACAAAATAAGTTAAAATATTTAGGCACAATAAATTTTACTTGCATGGAAGTTCAGAAATTTGTAGGGGCACCACGAATCTACAAATGGGATTTATATATAAACTGCCTCCGAATTAACGAGTATTATCATCCTTATTATTACCACGCCTTGTGCCTAATCATAAAAAAAAAATCATTATTATCATTACCAAGGTGGCCAGTTGGCAGAAACGTTAGCACGCCGGGTAAAATGCTTAGCGGTATTTCGCACGTCTTTACATTTTGAGTTCAAATTCCGCCGAGGTCGACTCTGCCTTTCATCCCTTCGATAGATTAAGCCCCAATCAAGTATTGGGGTCGATGTGATCGAGTTACTCGCTCCCCAAAAATGTTTAGACCTTTTGCCTATTGTAGAAACGATCATTATTAGTATCAGGTGGTTGTGGTTATTTTCACGATCCTAATAGAGATTTCACTTGACACAGAGAGCAATAATGGATGAGGTAATATTACAAGTTTAAGTAAAAATGATGAGGCAATAAGTACGGCGAATGGGTAAAACGTTAAGAACATCAGCTGCTGCTGTCCGTGCGGTAGGCTGGATGGTTGAAGAAATGTTTGAGGCGCTTCTTGCTGAAAAACCTTCATTACAGTTTCAACACTCCCACTGCAAAAACATCCGCTTGCTTATTGTGCGCTAGAGTGTTGATATGCTACACCCATAGCTATAAACTCTCATGGCTACTTAAAAGAAATATACATTGACAACTCACGTCTGAGATGATTTCTATTGAGAAGAAATATTGACAATATATTTTTGTGGGTAGCAGGTATAATATTTAGAACATCGAGAAAGGACTTAAGGATTTGTTCTGGTTTTCACCATTCTGAGTTCAAATGCTTGCATTGGTAATTATAAGGCGGAACCCCTGTAAGGCTATCTTGGTTATTTGTTACGTTAATTCCTTCCGGCGTTTTATGCGGGTAACTGTTAAGAGATTATCTCTGATGCTGTTTATGTTGTTGTTGCACATGTTTCTGATGATGTAGTTGTAGCACTATTATCAGTAGTTGTTCCGCTTTTCATATCCGACTTTTCTTGGAAGTAGAAGGCTCTTATGTAGTCGACATTACCGCAGGTGAGGTACCTGGGCTTCTTTCCCTTTGATAAAACGCGCAACTATATATAATTCTATCTGAATCGTGTCCTGTTCTAGATTCTCCTGCGCAGTCTTCATCTCAACATACAAGCGTGCAAGTTATCAACATCAACCAAATTATACTGTTTACTCTATACCTACCAACAAGCAAATTGAAAATGTACACAATAGAATAATCAGTAAATAACAAAGAAAATTAAAGAGGGACAATAGAATAAGGAATGACCATTAGAAAATCAATAAAGATCTTTCAATTGGAACACCTACCCAAGATGTTGATGAACCAATATCAACAGGAAATTATTTTCTTTTCCAGCTAAGGCTTAAGGAAAGCTACTTTGGAGGGAAAGTGTTAGTCGATATTATGGAACCCAGTATTTAACTGGTAATTTATTTTATCAAACTTGGTGACATATGAATTGAAAACCTAAAGAACTAGAAAAAATGTAGTATGGCGTCTGTTTACGCTTTAACGATCCTACCAACTCCCAAAGGGAGATACGCTTTCAATGATTTTTGCTCCCTAAATAGATGCCATTTAAAACGTGAATTATCAAAATAAAATGCTTTACAGTAGCCATGATAGTTCACTGTTTCAGATATAGATTAATGATTTATACACAAGCCCATAAAAGAGGTAGAGAAAATAGACCTGATGTTTACTTAGTATCATAGAGAGGCACTGATCGAATATGAACAAAATAAGTGTCAAATAATACCAAAATAAAATATATAAGAATATTAAAAGAACCTGAGCTAAATATTGTTTAAAAGCATTGCTTATATTAAATATAAACCGGGGAAACTAGAATCATCTGTACTATTAATTTAAATAACAAAATAATACTTCGAAATATTACAAAATATATAAAACTGGAAGATACACAGGCAATTAAATCCAATGACACACGGGAAACATTTGAACAAAAAAATATTCAAATCAATGAATATATCAACAAATAAGAAAGAGAAGCTAGAGATATAATAGCATTACCAGTATGATACAAGGTTATTGGTGTTTAATATAACAGTACAATCAGTGACTGCTTGATATTGGAAAGTTTTCAGAATTGATAGTCCCCGAATACTTAACCTCTGTAATTCTTTTCTCCTTTTCTAGAACAAGAGGTAGGAACACAGACTAATACAATGTAAGCGAAAAATATAATACCTTGACAGCCCTCCTGTCGGCAAACCGCTTGCTACTTTGTCAGGAAAATAATATCTTACCAAAAGAGTGTGTATTAGACTAATTCAATTATTCAGTTGTTATATACACATATAATTATATGTGAACACGCACACACACTTACACACACACAAATGTGTGTGTGTAACATATAACCTCACTATGAAATTGAACCCACATTCATATATACATATCTAAACTTAGGGTATCGAAATTTGAACAATTTCTGATTCTTCCAAACTTTTATCAACCCAGAAAACATCTCCGGCCACAGAAAAAAAAGTTACTCATCCATAAGTGTGTGTTTAGTTTCATAACAACAGAATACACATTTCGTTCCTGAGCAATATATCTTAAACACAAAATATCAACTTCAATGGAAGAAACTGTTGACGCAGCTACTTCGCGCCATCACTGCTTTGGCTTTCTTTTCTTTTTTTCTTTTATTCCTTTATTTGTTTCAGTCATTTCATTGCGGCCATGCTGAAGCACCACCTTTAGTCGAACAAATCAACCCCAGGACATATGCTTTCTAAGCGTAGTACTTATTTTATCGGTCTCTCTTACCTAACCGCTAAGTTACAGGGACGTAAACACACCATCATCGGTTGTCAAGGGAAATTGGGTGGTCAAACACAGACACACAGACATATGCATATACATGATAGATTGCTAACCACTACACACATTTTTTTCTCTCCTTATTTCTCTCTGTGTTCCTTTCTGTGGAAGAGCTTAGGCTCGAAACGTTAAAGACTTCTTCAATTCTCGAGCGTTATACTAATACATCTGTTTGTTTTCGACACCTCTTGTCTTCGTCTGTTGTTTTTTGTGGTAGGGCAAATGCTTTCTGTTATAGCCCCGGGCTTACCAAAGCCTTCTGAGTGGATTTGGTTTACGGAAACTGAAAGAAACTCATATATAAAGCAAGTCGGTAACAAAGTTGTCCAGGTATCGATGCATAGTTTTTTTACTTATTTGCTTTTTATTCACCTAACTTCGAGCTGCGCGGATTATACCGAACTGGCTTGGTGCCTCAATTTTAGTACTTAATTCAACTGAATCTTAATTATTTTATGTGTGTGTGTGTGCATGTGTGTGTTAGTGTGAGTATGTATATATGTGTGTGTGGCTTTGTGTCTGTGTTTGTCCCCCATCATCGCTTGACAACCGATGTTGATATGTTTACGTCCCCGTAACTTAGCGGTTCGGCAAAAGAACCGATAGGATAAGTACTAGGCTTACAAAGAATGAGTCCTGGGGTCGATATCTCCGACTAAAGGTGGTGCTCCAGCATGGCCACAGTCAAATGACCGAAACAATTAAAGATAAAAGAATAAACTAATATTATGTATGTATATACATGTGTACGTATTTATGTATGTATGTATGTATGTATGTTTGTCTGTATGTATGTATGTATGTATGTATGTATGTATGTATGTATGTATGCATGTATACACATATGTATATGGTATTAAATATGTGTTCGAGCATGTGTATACATGTTTTACCCATTTTCCCAACACTTTTACCTGGCTTTTTATTGGTATTTCTGTTTGCTCATTATTTTTGTGTGTGTGTCTGCAATCACAGCTATGTTAACTCTAGAACAACGCCTAACTTCTGGAAAATTATTGTTTGAGACGTGAGAAAATAATTTTGTTTTTAATTAATCACTTATGATAATCAATTTCGAAAGATGGAAATTTTAATTGTAAAAATAAATCAAGAACATCCAATAGACTGCCTCAATCCCCACCACAAGCAGTAGGAAGCAATTTGTATTGTATGGATTTTCATTTTAATTAAAATATATACTTTTATATTATTTCATTCAGTTTTGTCGAGGCTTTTTTTACTGTATTTATTTTGTTTCATAATCCGATTTCAATACTGTTGAACTTTGCCTGATAAATATCGTAGAACAGCGATTACAGAATGCATGAATGACAAGGACGTATCTCATGAATTTACTTTCGCGATTAATCTGGATAGTGTGTATTAGTCTGTAATGAGAATTCCCTAAAATACATATTATTGGAGTGAAATGCAACACACACATACACATGTTCACAGACTCATTTGAACACACTATTTACAAGCACTCACATACAGATACTCTTATTTGTCTGTAGCATATTCCAGAGCATATGTTAAAGAATTTTTGAAATAAATTTAGCAACTTTTAGAAGTCATTTTTATCACTAAAATTATTGTTGATTTTATTAATGTTGTTGCTACCATTAAGTTTATTAACGTTCTTTTGTTGGACAATTATTATTTCTTTTGATCGACAATTATGCACCGGAGTCTTTAGTCGTCTGTCAAGTCACAACAAGGACCTCAAACACATTATTATTATTATTATTATTATTATTATTATTATTATTATTATTATTATTATTATTATTATTATTATCATTATTATTATTATTATTATTATCATTTTTATTATTATCGTCATCATCATCATCATTTATGGTTTATTTCATTATAGCTTTATTTCAGCTGACTTAGTACCGGACATCCTCCGGAGGCGAAGAGTAGCAAGGGTACTTTTGTTCTGCTTAGCATTCTAAAATTACCACTACATTTATTCCACTTTAGATAGAGAGTTCATTCTGTAGTATATTGGCTGTACCCATCAAGGTTATCTTTTGCAGTTCACAGAGATTGGAGTTACCAGGGAGTTGCTTAATATATCTCTCACCTCTCTTCTTTATTATTCTCAATGCACCAATTACAACTGGTGTTTTCCTAGTACTAAGCTTCCACATTTTTGCGATTCCAATTTGCAGATCTTTATAGTGAGAAAGCTTTTTGTATTCCTTTCTGGAGAAATGTTGATCTTGTGGGAGAGACATATCTATTAACATTCAAGATTGTGCTGTTAATCTCTTTTTTCGTCTATAATGTATTTCAGAGCCGATTTTTTTTTTCAGGAAGATTATTTTAGCATTTTTTTCATCTATTGTAAATTTTAGGAAGGTCGCTCCTTTTCTTCATATTCATGTTTTGGGTTTTAATCCATTCAGCTATTTTCTTCAAGCTTTTGCCGGGTCTCATGATTTGTTTTCAGCATTATTTATTTAATGTTCATCTATAATTGTTTGATCATCAGAGAGAATATTTAGGTTGTTTCTAGCTGTTTGTGTCGTTTTGTTTACTTCTTCTTGCAAGTATCATTCTTCTATAATTAGGGTAGTTTACTAGTTTATGAGATACAAAAACAGGAATGTCACTGTGAAAGATATATGAGAGGAAAACCAGTAGCTCCATGGTTAATTCATAGTACGATGAGAAGAGCTAATCAACGCTGATATGACCTGTAATGATATGCGATGTGATTGATATACTATGGGCATATCAATACTGGTAATGCCTGGTTCTGGATATGTACCCAGTGTCTGCTTCAGTGCAGAGATAAACACTGATCGTGCAAAGGCGAAAGTCCGTGTTGCTGCACATACAGCAGTAAGGGTGATATCAGGGGTGTCTTCGTCGAAAGAAGAGGAAAGTTCAGTCAGTAAAATCATAATAGTCTACGAGAGCAATTACTATCCGAATATCTCCAGTTGTAGTTCAGAAAATGTCGGAAAGAAATTGTATCATTCTTAATCCCAAGAGCCGCCCAAAAAAACACATGAACCACTCTCATACGACCTTCATGTGTGGTGCTACTTCTGACGCCTTGAGCCGATCAGAAAGAATTGAAGCAAACTGCCTGACATAGTGGGGAAAATAATTAAAGAAATACCTTCCCTAAAATAGAACACAACACAAGATAAGGCGAGTAACGAGTGTTAACAGATGACTATCTCACCTATGTACCAGTGAGGCTCACATATATTCGCAAAACAATAAAAACCATGACAGGCGACGAAAAACATCTATATGATGATTGATAATAAAAATAAAAGTATGTTGGTCAGAAGTTCGACTCGTAATAAGTGTAGTTTGCTAAGTATAGGATACTAATTAAAACTAAAGCCACTACAACAATAACAACAGCAGCAACCACAAAACTACTATCGTTGCTGCTGTATTGACTACTGTTCACGATGCTGCTGAGTGACATAAAGAGGAGATTGAGAAATTGATATTTTGTATTTAGTATAAAGAGGAAGCATTAATGCAAGACGGAGTGGAAAACGGAGTAAGGTTTGGGAGTGGAAGTCATTTATATGTCGGACTTTAACGTGAATGTGATACAGAGTAAAATGATTCTAAATTATATGGATAAACTTCAGTTGAACTTTGCAAACTGAGTAGAGAATGTGTGACGATAATATAAGATCGAGAAGAAAGATAAGTGCAGAGATAATAGCAGTGAAAACGAGAATGTAACACCCCGGAAAGAAAGAAAGCTAAAAAGAATACAAAAAGATTGTGAGATGAGCGCGTTGAGGGAGAAGTATAGTGTTAAAGAATGAAAAAAATAACGAAAGAACTCAACAACTAATATCAAGTAACGTAGTTCCATAAGCAAAATAGAAATATTACTTATTTTTTACAGCTTTAAGATCCATAGTGAATTGGATTGATTACTTCATATGTCATACCTCGAATTTTGAAATATCGTTGAATAGTATTCAGCAAAATACATCTAACTTGGTTAAGCTTCACATACCGGGAGTTCTTATAAGCATGGTAACCATGGTGATCGGACCGCTGTTCGGACGTATGGAACTACTGCTTAAACGAAGGTAACATACCATATTATGGGCAGTTGTGCTATAGAATGCAGGTAAGATAAGGTTACATACGAATATTTCTCCGAGAGTATCTACACAGAAACATGTATATGCAACTGAACAGTAGTAATATTCAGCCCACTTCTTCCATACTAGGCCATCGATGGTAACAGCAAAATATAGTTACGCAGAAATAGTTATCCTGCAAGAGTATAAAAGCTGACAAATTATTGTTTCCTCGAAAAAACAAAGGAATATCGATAACTTTTTTAATAGTTGTGATGATATACCTCAGCAAGTTCATAACAATAACTTTAAAGTCAATAAATTTGACAAGAAATTTAAAACCCCTCATACAAAAGGAACCTTTTAAATTAGAACTAAAAGTAGAAATTTAAACCTGAAGTGTTTATACGGAAAGTGTTGAAGAGATGCTTGCTACAACTCCCAGATCAGTCTATTGTAGCTTCAAAAACTACACGATATCAGCAAAAACGTCATAAAGAGAAGCTACTAGACATCAATAAGGAAAAGATTAAATTCCAAGTAAATGCTGAACGGATAGGAGAATTAGAACTGGTATTCTGCAAGTATACTAAACAAAACCTTTGAAGAATCGACATTCCAGCACGAGAAACAGCCCTGAAAACTATCCATCAGGAAATCTCTCTCATATTTTATTACAAGTAACTATTTAACAAATCTCGATATTTAACGGCGAAGTTTAACAACCTTGTATGGGACGAGTGAAGGTACCCACAAGTGAACCACCATCACTTTCCTCGTTACCTGCAGATAACCAAATCATCGAAGCTAAAGACTTCCGCCCAAACTGTTTCGAGAGGAGGATTGTGCTAGCAACGAAGTCCTAATTTCAAAACTAACTGGAAGAAAGAAAGAAGTGTGTGGCTATATAGCACATCTACAAATTAAAAAAGTGATTCAAGAAAAACTATAACAAAAGCTGCAGAAACTCGGCAATGGAGTGGCTACACTACCAAATATCTTTTGATAATATACAACACGAGTAGACTACCAAAGTACTACAACTAGTCAAAGTCACGACATCACTAGCAGATATCGTCCAACTGCTAATTAAACGTGGTATACTAGACTACTTACTTATAGCATTATGCATTTTTTTGACATTAATTTTAACGAACAAAGGTGTGTCTATACTCAGAAGTAAAGACTATTCTCGCATCACTTGGATCATATTTTATATAAAATAACGTTCGTTTCCGTTCCTCAGGTTTCAAACGTAATAGTTTTCTATGTTCTACACGCTCTTCTAGAGTCTTCTCGATTTATCTGTTATATTATAGGATATAATATTGAAGGTAACGTTTTAATGAAGAAAATGTATTTTTATAATCACGTATTCATTGCTCGCTTTTGGTCCCACGACATTTTACCGCAAGTTATGAATACTAAAAAATTATATTATATCTTGCATAGCAATGCTTTCCATGTTTTCAGATAGTTTTAAAATGACAGCTATGTTGTGCAGATGCCACAAACGATCTTATAAAATGGCTCTAATACCTTAAGTTTGTAGTTTATTAATTTGTATTATTTAATATAGTGTTTGCTATCTGGGGAAATAAAGCAATTTTAAGCAAGACTATAAAAACAAAAATAGGTTTTCATTTTAAATGTGCCCCGGCTTTGTGGTCCGACCTTATTGATGGGTCTGTCTCAGGCAAATGTTAATGCACGAAAACTCTTAAAGGTTTTCACCGAACAATTACAGTAAAAATGCTAAACATATGTAATGAGATCTAACTTTACATTATGCGACATTTTGCCTTTATTGATAGACTAAAATGATACAGTAGTATATATACATTCGTCTCTTCTATATTTCAGTTCCTCTCTCACTCACTTTCTCTCTCTCTATGGGTATATAGGTATATACATGCATGTATAGGTATATAAATGTGTATATATATATAAATATATTCATATATATTCATGTGTGTATGAATGTTTGTATGTATGTATGTATGTATATTCAGAAACATACATTTGCTTTCTATATGTTTATCTATACATGTTTTTCTCCTTCTATGTTTAGTAAACATATATTTGCTTGAGCATATATCCACTCTGTATGTTTTTTTCTATTTTCTTTCGCAACGTTTTCTTGTTTAAATATATACTTCAGTGCATGTAACCTGCAAGTGAGGCATCATCGAAGTGTGAACGTAATTATGCTGAATACTTCTCTACATGTGGAATGTTTGATACCGATAACGTGGACAACGCATATTCGCACACACACACACACACCCACACACATACGCACGCACGCACACACAATTTCTCTCTCATTTTGGTTGGAGTTTTGTCCTAATTTAACAGTTGCTCTTTTGTTTGCTTCTCTTTGAAAATTTGTCCATTTTTAAAATGCACAGAGTTATTTCCCCGTTTGTGTAAGTTTCGTTACATAATTCACTTTTAGTCATTTCTCTCTTAATCCCATTGTAAACGTTTCTATTTCACAAATACTTTTCATTTTCTAAATTGTGTGGTCGCTGACCGGTTTACTGATAGGTGGATAATTTTCAGATTCCTGTTCAGTCTCTCCTAATAGCTTCTCTAAGCATGTTTAGTGTCGTAATGTAGAGCGCGTTATTCACGACACAACTGCATGCAACAACATCGAGAAAGTCGTCGCCATTCATAACCCCTAACAATTTCACCAAGAAATTAAATGGTGAACGCTGAGAATTGAAGTCCTTAGCCTTTAGAGTACAGTTATGTCGTCATTCCATGATCTGAGCCTTCGTTCTCGGATCATAAATTACGGTCACCTTTCATCTTCTGTTATCGTATCGAAAGGAAATAAACATGTGTTCGTTGGCTTCTTGCCTATCAGCATATAAGACGAGACTTCTACATGTTCTGCAAGAAACCGAGCCTCGACTACCGAGGTATCCATCCACTTGGCATCCACGTCCCGATACCCAAAATGTTCTACCATTTTCCATAATGTTTTGTGATTACAAACCATATCTGCAACAACCTCACGCATTGTAATTCGTCTGCTCGCGCATTTCAATCGGTTCACAAACCGGCATTTCGTGACTATTGTCGTAGTTGATGGTCTCCTAATGCCTAGTTTGTCTTCAGTTCTGGCTCCCCGCCTTTAAAGTTTTTCGTCTTCTTTGTACATTCCTCTTTTCAATGGGGCGTCTCTGTAAAAGAACCCGTGACGTTCCGTTTGTGTCGGATCAGCTAAACACCTTCTTCAAAGTTTCAATGATTGGACGTTACTTTTGCATGGAAACAATTATATAGTCGGATACTTGCCCTACCAACATGTGCAATTTCAACGATCTATGTCAGTTAATGAACAGCTATAATCCCTTTTGTACCACATCCGTTACATTCTTTACTATATTCTCTCTCACACACACATACACACACGCACACACACACACGCACGCACGCACACACACGCACACACACACACACACACACAC
>NC_068990.1:80654006-80663090 GCF_001194135.2 Octopus bimaculoides | reverse complement strand
CACACGCACACACACACACACACACACACACACACACTTCTCTGTTCTCTGGCTTCATTCATACTGCATTACGTGTTCAGTAATTTTTCTACGATTCTCTCAGGTTCTCCTTAAGCCTAACCAACAGCAATACATTTCATTAACTCACTGAAATGTTTATATTTCAACTGTAACATAACTGCAATGGCAGAAATAACAGAAGAAATGTCACCAAGCTACTAAACTATCTTGGAACATAAATATCCGATGGATTTCGTTTGGTCGTATTGAACAATTTGACGAATTTAAATGATGTATTATTGCCTTTAAAATGCTTGCTTTTGTAGATACAGAAAGGAACATTGCATATGGAAGTGCGTCTTGCTTCAAATAGCGTGTAAGTAACTCTCACAACATACACTAACGTTTTAAAAGAATACGGCTGATAGTATTCTTTCCACTGTCGAAGACGTTTTCTCTCCGTCGCTATTAACTCACACGCAGAGAAACATATATACTGAACACATACGTGTTTATGAACACATACGTGTTTATCACACAATGCTTTCTGTGTCCTTTTTTTTTTCTGTTTTGCTTCCTTTCATAATTTCTTGTACATTTGCCTCTATTTCTCCCTCTCTCTCTCTCTCTCTTCCTATCTCTCTCTCTTCCTCTCTCACTCTCCCATTCCCTCTTTCTCTTTCTCTCTATCTCTCTCTCGCCCTCTCTCCATCTTTACTTCTCTGTCTCCCCATCTAAATATCTATCGTTGTGTATATATACTTTTACATATGTATATGTATGCATGTATGTATGCATGCATGTATATATGTATGCATGTATGCATGTGTGTATGTAACTGTAAGTATATAGTATATCTATGTGTATGTGTATATAGATAGATAGCTGTGTATTATTATTTATTATCATTAGTATTATTGTTATTATCATCATTATTATGATACGTGACACACACACACACACACACACACACACACACACACACACTCACATATATATATGTATATATATATATAGGGGGAGGATGCACAAAAATACGAAAGACGAAGACAGGTGGTGTAGAAAACAAACACATTTATTAGTATAACGCTCGGGAATTGAAAAGACAGACAAATTTATTATATATATTTGTGGGGTGAGGGTGAGAGAGAGAGAGAGAGAGAGAGAGAGAGAGAGAGAGAGATTGAAAGAGAGAGACACAGACAAACAGCCAGAGATAGACAGACATATAGACAGTAAGAATCAATGAAATGTAAGAATCAATCAAAGTCGTTTTACTTTCTTGTTTGACGTTTTAAAAACCAGTGAAGTTTCCTTCAAGTACCATCTCAGGTCTTGAAGTACAATCTCAAAATATGTATATCGAATCTCGTTGTTGGTTCTATTGCTCATTTCTTCGTAATATTGTTGCTAATATTCAAAGTCCTCTGTCACTATATTAAAATCGTTTCAGTTACTTAATACCAACACGTCACAAATTACGCTATGAAATTCGTGCAGTAATGTTTTAAAGACCGAGTAGCAGGTTCCAGTTCTTTGTCCAATAAATTAGATGGATATTTTGTTTTAATGTAGCTGGCATTAATGTTAATGTTTGGTAGTGTGTGATACTTTGACTTGAACGTATTTAAATACATGAACTGTTAAAGACTTAAATATACCGCAAACTTAGTAATATGCATCTGCATATCACTTACGCATTGAGACACTAATAACCAGATGTAGAACTCAATATACGCGTGCCTCTGAACGAAGCGGTACTCGATTTGGTATTAGTTATCAATATGTGCATCTTAGAATTAATCTTATTCTAATCATAGGAGGAGCCTCTGTCTTCCATTTCCCACATATGTTTCTTATTGGTAATGTATACGTACTTAAATGTAATTGTTTTCGCAAATAAACTGCACGTTGTGTTTGAGGCTGGGATGAAGCTATGAAGTGTTGCACAGGCACTTAACTATGAGTCCACCGCATCTTATTGTAGAAACAGCTGTAAGGTAAGGAATTTTATAAGATAACCTTTTATTCCTGTCATTTCTTTTTGTCTTTATCTACATATATTAAAATAGATATCCGTACGAGCGTCCAATTTCAAACTCTTAAGTGTCCAAGTGTGTTGCATAGTTAATGTTCAGAGGAGGTTGATATGTGTTATAAAGAAATATTAGAATTAACACAATGTTGTACTTTTCTTAAAAGAAATGAAATGCGACAAAATAAGTAAATGTACCTTAAATCGCAGTTCACCGTCTCGAAAATAAAGGAAGAATTTGTTAGTTGATGAAATCGTAGATATACTATATTTGACAAAACAATGGGTTGATTAAGGTTGGAATCATAGGTCATTTCCATCCCAGTGAACACGCTGATCAAGATTTAAACGACATATCAAAAACGACAACAAAGGCGATTGGTGATAATCCTGGAACTGAACACACTCCACCAGCAACAATATTAAAAACAATAAATTGCTTTGAGAGCGACTTAACCAGAGAACATATCTATGTTGAAAATTGTTATTTTGCCCTCACATGTTGGCAGTATATGGTTAATATAGTTCCCTGTCGTTGTTTATCATCATTATCATCATCAACAGCAAAAGGAATAACAATAAAAAAGGACAACAAGTACATAAGTATTTACAAGTGAAATCTCAACAAGACTTTATCAACAAAATATCAAGTGCATGGACGCCGGAGTTCTCGTAAAATACAATTACAACGACTACAGTGTAAGCGTCATCAGTATTATCAAGAACATGAAGGTTATAATACTATCAGCGATATCATAGGTGAGAAAATATCTCCCAAAATACGTGACCAGTGTAGCAAACAATATGACATCAAGGTTTGTGATGTAAAATAAGATACATAGACTTCTTCTAACATTATGGGAAAAGTAACCAAATCGTAAACCAAATAAAAACATCCACATACTTTCTGTTTGCATATTATTTCGATACGATTGTTTCCCTCTAGCATTTTCAGATTACTTGCTTCTCTGTAAAGAAATGACAGATTGAATGTGCATTGTGATATATTTCAAATATTAAAGAGTGACTGTTCTAGAAATTGTACGACACTCACATAATTAGTCGCTTTCATAAGTGGATTTAAAAACGATGGGAACTTGAGTCAATACTGTTTTGCTATCACTATAGCCATCAATTCGCAAAACTATAATTAGATCATCGGTAACCTGTTTTAGATCATGTGAGTGTTGGAAAACAAACACTTTTTGCATCAAGAAGAGGCGACAGCTGGTAGAATTTTTAAGTGCATTACTTTGCGGTATGCCACCTAAGTCTTTACATTTTCACTTGAAATGCAGCCGAGGTGAATTTTGCCATTCAACCTTTCGGTATCAATATAATAAAGTACCGGTTAGGTACTAGATCGATGGAATTAACTAAACCCCCTCCTATTTCTGATCTTGTACCTAAATTAGAATCCATTATTTTCCTAGAAAAATAAGGCGGCGCGCTGGCAGAATCGTTAGCACCCCGGGCGAAATGCTTAGCGGTATTTCCTCTGCCGCTACCTTCCGATTTCAAATTCTGCCGAGGTCGACTTTGCTTTTCATCCTTTCGAGGTTGATAAATTAAGTACCAGTTGAACACTCCAAAATGTTTGACCTTGTGGTAAAATTTGAAATCATTATTCCTCCATCCCCCCAGGAAAATAAAAGAGAGCATTACATTATTTGAATAATACTTCCTTGTAATAACTGAAGTTCTGAAACAAAATTTATCACAGATATCATGGTAACGTTATCCTATTTTTGTAAACACTTATTAATTGAAATTATAATGATATTTAGCTCAGAATATATGTCTCTAGTTTCAAAACACTAAATACTTTTTTATCATTTATCACTTAGACTAATTTGTTCTCGTAATTGGAACTTTATCGTAATAATTCTCATTTTTATTTTTTCGTTTTTCTTTTGCTTCCAACTTTGTGTTGATTATTTTAAGGAGATTTATAATCTTCTTAAGAATAATTCTTCGAAAATGCCTTATCTTGGTGATATCCATTGAGGCAAGATGTGTAATTACATATGTTGAGATCAATATGTGGTTAGTATCTACAACTGGTGATACTGGAATGGTTAAGGTTTTTTTCTTTTCTTCTTTTGTGTGTATGTGGGTGTGTGTGTCGGTCTGTCTGTCTACCTGTGTCTGTGTGTGTCCATTTTAAATTAATGCTTCTGGGGCAAATTCGCTGGTATGAGAGTTATTAAAATGGGCAATTAGCATTTTTTCAGGGTCACTTTTAAAATTTATTTAAATATAGTGGCCCTGTTCAGCATGAATGTGAGTCTGTCAATACAGGAAAGAAGATATAATGATCACTTATTAAGCTACCTCAATTTTATGACCACAGTATAACATTACAATTAGTACCTACTTATAACTATTGTCTCACATTTATAGGGAAGAGGCGAACGACAAAGCGAACCGGAGATCCAACAGAATATTATATCAAACATTAAAATATCAAAACCAGAATCTGTGTTGGCGAAACACCATGTTTCTACTGTTACTAAGTAGTCTATTCTGAGATTGGTACTGCCAATAGAGAAACAAACACAATGAGAAGCAGATCAATTGCACTAGTTAGCCATTGATTTAATTAATTATGTGAGGATTGTATAATGATTCATTGACGATCGTTTCGATCTGCCAATTTGATTGGCAGATCACTTCAGAATGTTGAGAAGTATGTTAAAGTTCATGGTGTGAGAGATTTGTGTTAATAGTCTTTTTGCGAAGGAGAGGTAGGGTGGGTGCTGTTCAAGCACGTAGGAGTGCCTTCGGATTTAATTATTCCCTGGTTGCATAGACACTTCAGCCTACCCCATGAATGTTTAAGTAATCCTATTATATATATATATATATATATACTACAGGCTTCTTTCAGTTTCCGTCTACCAAATACATTCAGAAGGCTTTGGTTGGCTCGTAGATATAGTAAAGGATACTTGTCCAATATAACATGTAATGAGATTGAGCCTGGAACCAGGTGGTTGTGAAGCACACTTCATACCACACATCCACGCCTGAAATGTTGACATAATTGTTAATCTTAATACGGAAATGTCTGTACTTAGCTCAAGATGGTACTGTGAAGACAAACAGGCATATGACCAAGTGAAAGACAGACTCTGAGAAATGGTTTAAAGATATGCATGAGAAACAAAAACAACTGATGTTTGAAAGAAGCGTAGTTAGACTATCCAATTGGATACACGTTCTTTTTATTTGTTTTTCTTATATGCCTTCTCCATTCTCATGTATTTTAATCGCTTTTAATAACCCTATTTTCCAATGCTCTGCACTTGCTTTCTATGAGGAGGCAATTTTTCATATATTGCTTTTCGTGTCTGTCTTCTATTCTCCTCTACACATACAGACCCACTCGCACACACATACATTCACAACACACACACATATATACATATATACACACCTGTATATGTACATATTTATATATATATATATATATATATATATATATATATATATATATATATATATATATGCATACATTCAAACATATATACGTACATGCATACATACATAAGTACGTACATACAAATATACAACCATACAAACGCAGAAAAGCACAAACGAATGTGTGTATATACAGTTTCCAAATTCTTTTAGCTGATAAAAAGTTCACTATTTCTAAGTATATATATACATTTGTTTATAACAAATGTGTGTGCTGTGTAAGTGTATGTGCGTGTGGGGGGGGGGGTGCGTGCGTGAGAGGGAAGGATAGAGAATTATGAAAAGTACGGCAAATAGACACATAAATAAATAAATAGACGAATGGATACGTAGGTGGAAAGGCAAAATGAAAAAATCTATTGATAAATAACAAAACAATATCTTAAAACAAAGCTGCTCCAATACTTTTATTAATTTCCAACGGATGCTCTACGAACTTTCTTACTCCCTTCCACACTTACCATTTATAATTAAGATAAACGGAACTCTGATAAACAATACAAGCCACTCACACATTGTATACCTTTTACATGTGCTCTCGTCCCAACACTAGCAACGTGCTTTTAACAAAAACAGATTGCCACTGATTCGACGCAACCATGCGAACCGATTTTTTCTGTGTAGAAACAAAAGCTGAACAAGTGAGTTACGTACATATTGGCCGCCATCACAATCAGCCAAGCGTTCTCTTTAGTTTTCCTCTCATGTGAACACTGAACAGATGCAACTATTAATTGAGCATTGTCGAGTGTAGGAAGTGTTATATAAACAGATGTAATAAAATAACTTCGTCCTGCGGTGTGTAGAATGAAGTGTGTGTGTGTGTGTCTGTGTGTATGACAAGGGTGACGAAGGAAGATATAAATAAACACGAGAGTGAATCTCATATCTTGTCTTCGTTCTCACTGTTTACATTGCGCCATCATTCGTTCCAGCCTTCACTTCACTTTCGTAAAACAGATCAATACAGTGTTGCATTGACCAGCATAAATAAACATAAATACATATGTAACCAGGCATGCGAAATGTGTGGGAGTTTATATATATATATATGTATGTATGTATGTATGTATGTATGTATGTATGTATGTATGTATGTATATGTATATATGTATATATATATATATATATATATATATATATATATATATATATATATATATATATATATATATATATATACATACATACGCACACACATACACCCACACATTGTACAAATGAAGATAATTTTGCTTTCGATTATGCATGTATTGATAACACGACTATTCTAGTCTTCTGTTCTTCATTAAATTTTGAAAAGAATTTCGTATCTGAGATCCTTAGAGTTTAATTAGTACTGAATTTCACAAAACCATCTTCAGCATTTCTTCTGTTTCCTAAAGTTTTTATTGTCTAATATACAACAAACCACATTTGTTCAAACTGACGATAGCAAACGTGTAGTACTCCAATTGATATACTGGACATACAAGTACGACTCTCTTCAATTGATTTAGTAGACATTGAAAATAGATAGATATTGCAATGCAATACAGGACACAGTTAGTTTGGAAAACAATATATACTGTACAAAATACACTGCTTGAGAAAAAACCGTATGGAAGGCAAAATAGACGTTGACTTCACCTGAGCATACGACAACATACCACGGAATGAAGATTTAATCCAAGAAATCTGAAAATCTAAAGTCCAGAAAGGCAAATTAACAAACAAGATCAAACTGTAGGTCCAATGGAAATCTATTCTATCGAAATAGAAAAATCCTAGCAATGTGGTTAGACAATTCCGTCTGTGGTTAGACAATTCCGTCTGTGCCAGGAGAAATGTCACTATTGGTAATGCTAAGAAGCAGATAGAGGAGTGGCAGAAGAGGAATAAAAGATTAGCACTTCCAGAAAAATTCAAAGCATGGCTATACAAACACAGACTCCCAAGACTCAGGAAAGAGGGGAGAAGATACGTAAGTGCCTACGAACTTGGTTGGGTATTCCTGTAAGCTTCTTTTCTGCAGGGTTTTACGTAAAATGTGGAAATCTCCAAGCTTCTTATCCATGACAGAGGAACTCAAGGTTGCAAAGTATGGCACTCTAATGAGGTACAGCGAATGCCAGGATGAGAGTGCCAGACATGCAGGCATCTCTACAAGAGAAGGGTGCAAATGGATAGCAAGCACCACGATTATACAGTCAAAAGTATAGTGAAGCTCCACGTTAACATTGGAATTTCTTGTACAGGGCAACATGGTCTATTTTCATCATCATATTTCCCACAATGGATACTAAGGAAAATAGAGTCATGACCCAGGCAGACGTACAGCACCAGAAGGAAGAAAAGAAGTCAAAAGCTGTGGTGGTAATATCCCAGGGATCCATGACCAAACGAGATCCCGTGGAAAAACATGTGGAAACTAGACTATTACCACATCTACTTCCTGTTGTAAACAGTGCATCAGATTCCACGCGCCAACAAATCTGAAAAGATGCAGTATAAAAGTAAACCAACTATATAAGATGTTCGCAGCGAGAGAGTGCAAAATAGCACTTAGCCAAGGAGATATAGATAGCACCAGGACAAGACTTTTGCGACTCTCTTAATTTTGGTAGGGAAGATTTATTTTGGCAAAAGTTGATTTTCTAGATAGTTTTTCTAATCTCGGGTTCGATCTGTGAGTACGTATGGGGTTAGTTAGTGAAGCTAAATGGAGTTAATCTGCATGCATTAATTTGCATATGCGTACGAGGACTATACATTAGATAACTGTTTTGTATTTATGTGTGCGTGTGTGTGTATTTGCCTGTATGGTTATGAGCAAGGTAGAATGGAGTTGTTAAACACAATGTAAGATAAGGTATTAGATAGTCTGGTAGGGTCTAAATAATGAGGCTGTTTGAGTTTCATTACAAGGTTCATATAAGTAGAAATGTCATATTACTGACCTCGTATTTGTGTATTTGTGTTTTTGTGCTGGTTTACGTGATTCACATAGAAGTTATTATAGTGGATGCGTATGAGCCTAACTTTATATGCAATTGCGTGTGCAGGCGCCTGTGTGTGTATGTGTGTGTGTGTTAGTGTGTGTGTATGCATGTGCGTATATGAACTCTATCACTTTTATCCTCTGTGTGTTTTTAAGTGTGAGTGTGTGTGTATCTGTGTGTGTTTGAGTGTGAATCGTCTCGTGTTCATGGAGTATTTGCACTGTCGTATGGAGTTTAATCGAGTGTGACATTTTTGTATGTGAATGTGCGTGCACCTTAAATGACATAGATGATATGCGTTTGTTGTCGAACGAGTATATGCTTTTGCGTGCGTTACGTCTATATTATGTTAGAATATCCAAATGCATGTGTGAGATATGTTCAATACGTGCATGTGTGAGATGTGTTGTATACGTGTATGTCTGCGCGAAATATAACAGGTTAATATAAAATTGCAGGTGTATTTCAGGGCGCTTTCTTATAACTATGTGTTATATGTCAAATGTGTCTGAATGCACGTATTTATAGCGTATGTGTGCGTTTACATTCCTATTCTGTTTCCGATGGTTGTATATATATATATAT
>NC_068990.1:80639061-80647252 GCF_001194135.2 Octopus bimaculoides | reverse complement strand
CAGAAACAATTCCTATCATAGTAGGTGCCTTAGGTATAATAAAAAAATATTCAGACAAATACATAACAAAAACACCAGGACTTACAAATATATATAACATACAGAAAATTGCACTAATGGGTACTGCACACATTCTACGCAAAACACTTTCAATACAGTAAACATAAGAGCACCACAGCAAACCACAGCACATACCCAAGGCGCACAGAGCTGCGCTCGGTAGTGAAGTGAAAGCACGTTATAAAAATAAAACTACTGAATAATAATAATATTGACTACACAAAGCAGCGAGCTGGCAGAATCGTTAGCACGCCGAGCAAAATGCTTAGCGGCATTTTATCATTTTTTACGTTCTGAGTTCAAATTCCACTGATGTCGACCTTGCCGTTCATTCTTTCGAGATCGATAAAATAAGTTCTGGCTGAGTACTGGAGCTGTTGTAATCCACTTACCCCCTCCTCCGAAATTGTTGACCTTGTGCCAAAATTTGGAACAAAGGCACGTTATTAGCTACTTGGAGCGGGAGGAGTATCGGCGATTACATGAATTTTCCACTACTTTACACATACTTTACTTTAGTGACGCCCCACCCTCACAGGATGAGAGGTACGGTTCATCACAGATTAATTTGAACCCAGAAGTTAAAGAAGCGGAATAGATACCACCAGGCTTGTTGTCTCACGTTAAAAAATTCCGGTATTCCGTTATTCGGGTTACAATTTAGAAGTATAAAAAAGTATATAATGAATATATAAACAGATGAATAAATAAATATATAAATATATCTGTCAACGACAATAATAATAAGAATATGTAATAGAAAGTGAACAGCAAAGAAGAATATATGGGGTGTAGGTTGTGGAGGAGGAGGGACAAGACGACGAGGAAGAAGACTAGAAGAAAGAATAAGAGAGATGATAAGACTGAGATAGGGTGAGGGTTACATGCAGAACAGACAGACACTCACGGAGAGACGCTGAGACCGGCGTAAACAACAATGACATCTCTTCACGAAAGAAACTAAATATTTATAGTTGTAAACTTCAATGTTATAATATTACATCAATGACTATATTTTATACCGTTTAGGAAATTCAATATAATGAGCTCCTGATGCTACAACTGACATTCAAACACACACACACACACACACACATACACACACACACACACACACACACACACACACACACACACACACACACACACCGATAAACACGTATGCTTAGATATATGCATGTATAAGTGTGTGTGTGTTTGTGTGACAATTCTAACAAAATTTCAATGTTTAGTTTCACAAACGGTATATTTAATATAAATGTAGACACGGATCTCAGTATATGTATAATATAATAAAATATAACATACTTTTCCTCTTTTATTTGTTTCAGTTATTTGACTGCGGCCATGCTGGAGCACGGCCTTTAGTTGAACAAATCAACCGCAGGACTTATTCTTCGTAAGGATACTCCATTATAATTTTTAGCAAATAAAATTTATATTGGAGTATCCTGTCTGTTGGACACCTACGTTTTAGCATCCGAAGATGGCGGTGTATTTCAGTCTAATTTAATGCTTGCATTGTTCGATTATAAGGAGCTGCACGAAACGGTCGTAATGCCTTAATTCTTTCACATCCTTGTTATTTATTTGCTTTTTATTCACCTTACTTCGAGCTGTGCGGATAATGCCAGACTGAATCTTGTGTGTGTGTGTGTGTGTGTGTGTGTGTGTGTGTGTGTGTGTGTGTGTGTGTGTGTGTGTGTGTGTGTGTGTGTGTGTGTCTATAAAGTAGGAAGGATTAACATTGCAATACTTTTTTAATACAGCCACGATCTTATGAGTATACCGGACCTCTTCTGTTTAGGCGTCTCAGTCCAACATATCGCTTCTAATATTTCACACCTTATGCATAATCGAGTGAATGGTTTAAACCTTTTTATTTACTTTTTTTATTTTATTCATTTATTTACTTATGATGCTTTTGAGACAAAACAAGCAAAGCAATTCCTGACATACCATGTTCATACTTACCTACATGTAAATATTTGTATGGTCGCAACGCAAAGGCTCAAACTTATAAAAGAAAGCCGAGTAATATGCGATACATTTTTGTATCCATTTAAGTGTATGTCAGCACAATTTCATTGAAATGGCTGCTGCGACAGAGTACAACGAACCATTTTGTATTCAAATTTTGCTGCGATGAATATTGACTCTAGCAATCTAGGATGGATAAATTAATTATATGAGTGTCCTTAATCATCTTCTAATTAACTGAACAAATTATTATTGAATACAAGGTTAATGCAGCGAACTAGCAGAATCGTCACCACGCTGAATAAAATGTTTAGTGAAATCTCGTCCATCATCATGTTGTGAGTTCATATTCCGCCGAGGTCGACTTTGTTTTTCATCCACTCGGGGTTGACAAAATAATTAAAAAACTGACCTACATAGTACTGGGGTCGATGTAATCAATATCGCAACCCCTCAAAATTGCCGGCCACCTTTTTCAGTGAAGAACTGACGTCATAACCGGTATTAATGTTTCGAATGTTTACAATTTCATTAGCTTTTCTGATCACCGTGACCTGGATTTCCATTTTTGCTGTTATGTTCATTATTTGAGACAGTGCTTTGTCTATTTTTCTTGACATGTTTTATTGTTTCGGGTTTTGTCACGCTTGGATCTACTGTAAATTTACACTTCTACATGTTTTCATAACTAACACTCACGCCATTGTTATTATACGTTGTGGTTAATGTTATTGAGCATTATCCTTGTCGGTGTTGTTGTTATAGTGTTATAGATATTCTTTGTTATGTTCGCTATCGCTGTACACGTTGCTGTTTCTATATGCAGCACCTATTGTTGATTACTATTTGCGGTATTGTTCTCCTTGTTCTTGTTCTTGCTGTTAATACTGGTATTATGACTAATTTTGAATACTATTTTGTTGGGTCAGCCTCTTCTCCTGTTCATACTGCAGTCAGTGATAAATAATAGCGACAGCTGTTGTTATTATACTTGCAGATCTTGTTTTTGTTATTGTTGTTATAACTAGGTCTACTCAAATTCTTCGTGCTTCTATGTTTCTTTGTGACGTTTCGGCTTTTATTGCAGCTAGTGTGAATATTGTTTTTGCTAGATTTGTTGTTGTTGCTGAACCTGACAATGTTACCGCCATCATTGTTCTTGCAACTTGTTTTCCTGTCTCTTATTCCTGTTATTCATGTCACATTTTACTTTCACTTTCGCTTTCTCTTACTTCCTATATCCCTTATTCACACTCACCCTCTTCCAAAACGTGTCTTCCTCACTCTCGGCCACATCATTTGATTTTTCATCACCCTCTCTATCTTTGTCTGTCGTTCCCTGTCTTTGTTTTCAACCTCCTCTCTCTTGCATCTTCTGATCTTTCCTGTCATTCCTCTTTCTCTCCTTACACACGTAGCTCCCTCACTCGCACACATACACACACACACTCGAATGTATATAAATGTGTTTGTGTATATATATATATATACACATACGCACACACACACACACACACACACACACACACACGCACGCACACACGTGTCTAAACTTCACGACACAAAAAACAATCAGTTTCTGATTTTACTTTCAAAACGAGATTCCCGACATTTTACCGCGCTCTCCCCAATCTCTATCATTTTGTTATTTTTTTTCACTCTGCATAATCTTGTTTATTCAGCTCAATTCAATTTTCTTTTCTCTTCTGTATATAAACATGTTTTTCTCTCTTTCCTCTTTCTCTCTAAATCTGCCCTTTACTACGTAATTGTTTCATTTTCTCTTTCAACTCCTCTTAGCATTTCATCTGTCCATCTATCTGCCCGTCTCTCTCTCTCTCTCTCTCTCTCTCTCTCTCTCTCTCTCTCTCTCTCTCTCTCTCTCTCTCTCTCTCTCTCTCTCTCTCTCTCTCTCGCTCACACTCTCTCTCTCATTAATTCAGTCTTTTTTCTCCCACTTTCCGTTATCATTCTTACATTCTCTATATGTTTTTAATTTTGCCCTCATTTTTCTGAAATCCTTTCCTCTTTCCCAAATCACTCTTCGATTCATGTTTGTCTTCTGATTCCCTACAATCTCCCCTGCTTTGTATCTGTATTGTTAGTGATGACAAAAGCAGTATTGATGACAGTCATTGTTGACAAACGACTTTCATCAGTTGTCCTCACACAAGGCTAATTTTACTGGAACTTCAATGAATAATACAGAGTAACCTTCACAGTTAAGTCACTCAGAGAGAACGATAGTCGGACGTAGTCAAATACAAATGCATACATATACAAATATACATATATACATTAATGTACACGGGAAAAAATACAGTTGATATATGCATATATAATGATATGCACGGAATGCATAGATCACCGTGTACCAATATCGACTTTCATAAATACCGCCAAATGTGTAGCGATAAAAATAAGGTTTACAAGACATATTCAGATGCTACTTACTACCTACCTACCTACCTACCTACCTACCTAGATAGATAGATAGATAGATAGATAGATAGATAGATAGATAGATAGATAGATAGATAGATAGATACATGCGTGTATAGTGTGCATATATATATATATATATATATATATATATATATATATATATATATATATATATATATATATATATATACTAGAAAAAGACTGCCCTACGGGCGGATTTCTGCTGTTCGCTTGGTAATATTTTCACATTTGATTCCCAATTGTAGATTATTTCTTTGTATAATAGTGTTCCCTTGTTTAGTAAATATTGCTTTTATTATTTTATTACAGTCATAATCTCTTTCTTCAACAAACCTCACGGTAGTTGAACAACAAAGGTAGAAGCAGTTTGTCAAGTTTTACCTTCCTCTCAGCGAGAGAGAGTTCGAGAGAGAACATTGCAAACAATGAATGAAATAAACATGAAATAAAAAAATCGTATAAATAAAAGGCGTTACAAGAGATGTATACACTCCTGATTTATTGCCTCATAAAATCCAGAAAAATAGATGCTTTTTAATAAAATTTGCTACAAATATTGCTTAGAGGTTGCAGCTTCAGAGCATACAGGGATTTATAGAAAGTAATTTTTAAAGAAGGTGGGAAGACGTATTTCGGAAAATTACACGTGATTTTAATTTTTTCTCTAATAACTTTTAGGAAGACGGGTTTCTTTTAGTGAAAATTTGTATATAATTCTTAATAAATATAGTGTACCGAACGCGAGGGAATGCAACTCTTGAAGCCAACTCTTAAAAACAGATTCAACCGGAAACCATATCATTTCATAATTAGTGTACACAGTACACTTTCTAATCGTCAGTGTAGGCATAATGAAGACACATAAAAATGAACAAAATACCATACCAGACGAACACCAAATGTATCCAGCATAGTACATAGAGCTGTTCACTCTTATATATCTATGTAAGAGGCGGATTTTTCGAATTGCATCTCGGTAGACGTGTATATTCGGAAAAATTCAGTACTGAATTATATTCGGTTAAATTTAAAATTTAAAAATAGGACAAAATCTTTAAATGATTTTATCAAGAAGTCAGCGTGAATAACCTCATAAGGGAAAAATTTATACTTATACCCTTTAATTATTCCCTCGCGTTCGGTGCACTGTATTTATTATGGTAGTTTTGACTTCAAGAGTACCCCACAGTGTGAGGGACTTATGTGTAGTAATGCCTTTAATATAAATAAATATATTTAGAGGGAATATTTTATAAATGTTTCCCTTTTGAAGTTTTTCACGCTCCTCAGGCTGCAACCCCTTTGATTATTATGTGTGGGGCACAGTTGAGCGAGAGACCAAGAAAACTCCTTGTAACACTGAAGATGAACTGAATGCAAATATCATGGCAGAATTCACCAAAATAATCAAGAAGAAAAATCAAGAAGAGTTGCAGGACATTCCGAAGTCTTATGGATGTCGTGTCTGTGTGTGTGTGTGTGTATGTGTGTGTGTGTGTGTGTGTGTTTCTGTGTGTGTATGTGTGTGTGTATGTGTGTGTGTGTGTGTGTGTGTGTGTCTGTATCAAATTTATATATTGTCTGATAGGTGTAAGGAATGTAATTAATCCTACTTTCGAGCTCTTATTGCTTATGCGTTTATTGTCATAGGATTGTAATTTATCAAAGATTTTTATTCTGCCCTTTGACATTTTACTTCTAACATGTGAT
Source organism: Octopus bimaculoides (assembly GCF_001194135.2). Lineage (NCBI taxonomy): Eukaryota > Metazoa > Mollusca > Cephalopoda > Octopoda > Octopodidae > Octopus > Octopus bimaculoides. Next base: position 80,641,036 of record NC_068990.1, on the reverse strand, counting down.
GGTGGTAAGAGGTTTGATAATATATCCTAATATTTCATTCGAAATATTAAGAGGGTTATAGATATTGTGTCCAAAACTAGAGTAAGATTTCTGAACTCAGTTTTAACCTAGAACTGTTTTTTTTTTGTTTTAATCTTCTTTAACGTTTCTCCATGACATACGGGGGAAACGATTAACTTGTTATCTTGATGCAACTTTGAGTTATTGAAAGTTTCTCCATTGACGTGTCTTTATATATAAATATATGTTTGTGCGTGCCTTTGTGCATGTCTCTGTTTGTGAGGATGTGTTTATATATACACATACATATATATGTACGTATATAGATAGATAGAAAGATAGATAGATAGATAGATAGATTGATAGATAGATAGATAGATAGATAGATAGATAGATAGATAGATAGATAGAGAGACGCATACATATATACACATACATATATGGACATATATATGTGAGAAGAAACTTGAGAGAGTATGTATGTATGTAATATGTATGTATGTAATATGTATGTATGTAATATGCATGCGTGTATGTATGTATGTACGTGTGTATGTATGTATGTATGTATGTAATTTGTATGTGCATCTAAGTATGTGTGTTAATTTATTTTGAAATGGATTATCAAAATGCAAGTAAAATTGAATTAAGTAAATGTATATCTATTGGGAATATTCACAGTTGTTTCAATAAGGACACCAAAGTCCCTGTTCAAACAGCTGTGAATACTCATATCATAAACTTGAAGCTGAATCCTACATTTGCTGATCATTGTTCGATGTCACTTACAATACCGTGCAAAAGTGTTCAGTAACTTTAAACTATTGTAAATTTCTACTAATTTTCAACTTAAACGTGGATGCTTCGCATTGCTATTTCGTACAGATGAAACATTGGTCCTGTTGGAGTAATTTCCATACCTAATTATTATATTTTGTAGTAGGGGTTCTGAATGAGTTGGAAGATGCGAGATGACGACCAACAATGGCTGTACAAAAGTTTTCGGCCACCTTTCATAAACCAATCAAGGTACAGAGTTTTAAGAGAGAAAAATTTCTATGATGAAACTTTATCACATAATGTTTCAAGAAGTTATTGTACGTTGTTAATATTTCACTTAACACGAATAATCGCTTCAATGCGCCTGGTAAGAGACGCATACAAATTCTTCACCATCTTCAAAGGCATGAGATGCCACATTTTCTGTGGCTGAACTCCCACAACTCTTCAAGATAGCGTGAATTCTTCTGACGAGCTCTTCTCTTTAGTTCTGTCCACATTTGCTCGAAGATATTTAAGTCAGAGCTCTGAGCTGGCAAATCTTTCAATAAAGTAACATCATCTGTCAGACTTTGTCGTGTTGCACGGGGTCTGTGGCATGGATCTCCGTCATGCTGAAAAATCCCACCTTCATTTGTCATCAAATTGTCAGGCATCAACTTGTCTGGCATCAAATTGTCCTCTAGCAACTGGATGTATTTGGCACTATTCAAATTACCGTCAATCTGAACCAACTTTCTTGCTCCATCACTTTTTATGTATCCCCAAAGCATTAGGCTATTACCCTAAACTTCATTGTTTTGGTCGTGTAACATGGGTCGTTTTGCTTTCTAATAAGCGAGAATTTGCCACAAGGCCTCCAGGAAAGAGAAAATGACTCAATGCCTGCGTGTTGCATGTATAGCTAACTGGTTCGAATTGCAACCACGCGGTTTCGAGCTCAAACTTAGTGTGATACGTTTGGTCTGATGTCTTCTACAGAAACCGGAGTGAACGAATGCTTTATGGTTGATTCTCGTAGGTCGAAACTATATGGAATCCTATCGTGTGTGTGCATATATATGTGTATATTTATTTATTCATAAATATATACTACATACATATTTACATAAACGCAAACACACGCACACACACCAACACACACACACACACATATATATATATATATATATATATATATATATATATATATATA
>NC_068990.1:80629942-80637106 GCF_001194135.2 Octopus bimaculoides | reverse complement strand
AGCAGCAACAACAGCAACAACTACAACTCGGGTTGTTGCAACAGTTAAGTGGATCTATGCTAATTCAAACTAAAGTGAGTGTCCCGTGATCAGTAACAACAATAGTTACATCAACAACAACTACAACAACAGTGTAACTAGGAGCCCTATTGCTAATAATTACAAAAATAAAAAATAAAGCTCTACAACAATAGTTACAGTTACAACAACAATGACATGAAGAACAAACTCAATAACAATACGACGAACTGCATTAGTAATAATTAAAATAATTGGAAAAACAACGAGACGGATCGTAAGAAGAATAGTTTGGATCTGCGGATTTGTAGGATGTCCTACGTGAGAGTTGGACATAATAGATTGGATGTTTGTTTCTTGCAAATAATAAAACGAAGTACAAATCTACTTTCACTATCGCCACTTACCCATCACTGTCATTATGTCTACTGCGACACCACCATACCTTCTACTATCATCAAAAATAACTTGATCGGCACTGCGACCCCATTATAGCCTCTACTATCTTCAAAAATGCCGTGATCGGTATTCTGACGTCATTGAACGTCAAGTTTCTTGCCGTCACCATTACCAATATCACGACGGTACTGTCGTCAACGGCACTATTCCCATCACTGGTCCCCTTCCCCACCCAAAACACACAACATCTCCCTTGTAACTTCTACCACCACCACCACCAACAACAACATCATCACTACCACCACAAATACTTCCACAACGTCAGCATCATGGCTATTACCAGTTTCAGCATCACAGCGCCGCTGCCTCCAACACAACCACCGCCATCATCATCAGCATCTTCACGAAGGTAGCCTCTGCTATGACCTAAGCCAACAGAATATGTGTACAAAACGGTGAAATCATATGGCATATTACCAGCCAATGTACGTCACAAGCCCACAAGGAATATAAAAGACACCACAATAATATAGCCAGGCTTGTCCATTGGACACTTTGCAAGAAGTTTGGACTTGATAGAGAAGAATATTGGTACGACCATAAACCTGAAGGCATCGTCGAAAATGGAAATGCAAAGAGCCTATAGGATTTTATGATTCAGTTCGACCATGAGATAGAGAATAGGAAGCCAGAGAAAGAAGACAAACTATGCTGGATCATAGATATAGCATGCCCAGCTGAACACAAGGTATGCGATAAGGAAGAAAGGAAAGTCGAGAGATATGACAGGTTAGCTTGGGAAGTGAAGCAGTTGTGGTCGATGGAAAATGTAGCAGTAGTACTAATAATTGTCGGAGCCCTAGGAACAGTGAGCAAGAATCTCGAGAAGTACGTGGAACAAATAGGGGCTGCAATAAGGGTGGAGCACTTGCAGAAAACAGCACTGCTTGGAACTGCTCCAATACTCCGGAAGGTGCTCGTTACATTAGTTCACTGGTAGTGAACAGTTCACACTGTAGTACATCTCCATCGTAAGAAGCTGTGCAAAGGCAATAATAATAATAATAATAATAATAATAATAATAATAATAATAATAATAATAATAATAATAATAATACAAAGACCTGGAAATAGAGATAACTCGAATGTGGATTCTAAAAACAGAAACAATTCCTATCATAGTAGGTGCCTTAGGTTTAATAAAAAAAATATTCAGACAAATACATAACAAAAATACCAGGACTTACAAATATATATAACATACAGAAAATTGCACTACTGGGTACTGCACACATTCTACGCAAAACACTTTCAATACAGTAAACATAAGAGCACCACAGCAAACCACAGCACATACCCAAGGCGCACAGAGCTGCGCTCGGTAGTGAAGTGAAAGCACGTTATAAAAATAAAACTACTGAACAATAATAATAATAATGATAATAATAATATTAATAATAATAATAATAATCATAATAATAATAATAATAATAACAATAATAATAATAATGATAATAATAATAATAATGGTGAGGGCTATACTTAAGACAGAGCTGAATGCAAGAAACAGGATCAAAGCCATCAATACTTTAACCACACCAGTCCTGACTTACAGTTTCAATATCATTCATTAGTCAATTGCTGGAATATGACAGAGAAATACGAAAATCGTTGACAATGCATAGAATGCACCACCCTGAGGCAGATATAGAACAACTTTACCTGCCAAGAAAAGAGAGTGGCCGTGGAAGTTTGCAACTGGAATTAACAATGAAGATTGTTACAATTTGCCAAGACATCTACCTGAAGAACTCTGACTACTAGACGTTAAAACTTTCTCAAAGCCTGAAAAGAAGAAAGCATCATACTCAGTAACAAAACAGGCAAAGGAATATCTAAGTGAATTCCAAATACAACAAATTCCAGAATTAATCGTTCTACAAACAGGCACAAAAAAAGCTAAGCGCATGAAAACCCATGCTAAAACTACTGCCTTAGATATTCTTACTGATAAATGGCAAAACAAAAAAAAACCTCTCACTGACAAATACCCAAAGAGAGCTAATAGTACTGACGTTAACGAAGCCCTTACCCATCAATGGTTAGTGTCTTCCGGCTTAAAATCAGAAACAGAAGGGTTTATCATAGAAGCCCAAGATCAATGTCTACTTACAAGAAACTACCAGGTCAACATATTAAAGAACGGCAGTAGACCAACATGCCGTGTATGTCAACAACAAAAGGAAACCATTGATCATGTTGTCTCCATGTGCAGTCTTCTTGCGCTTACAGGGTATCTCAACAGGATATCTCATGATAGAGCAGCACAATATATTCACTGGATAATTTGCAAAAACCTGAATCTGCCCCATGATAAAAACAGGTGAGAACACAAACCACCTCCAATGCTTGAGTATGATGGCATCTCACTCCTCTGGAACTTCACTATGTGCAAAACCAAATATATGACACCCTAGGCAAAACAATAATATGAAATTCTAAATTGTTGTCTCTTGAGGTCTCTGGGTGAGTCTTGTACAAATAGAAAGCAAAAGTCAAACATATAAAAACAACAACAGTAACTACTACAATAATAATAATAATAATAATAATAATAATAATAATAATAATAATAATAATAATAATCATTACCAGCACAGCACCAGCAGCACTAGCAGCAGTGGCAGCAGCCGTAGTAGTAACAGCAGCATCACCAGCGAATTTATCGGATTTCTTAATCTCCGAATCTGTCAAGCTTTGATCTTATAGTTGTCTCTCATATTACCCTCTTTGTCTCTCTCACACTTCTTTCCTTCCTCTGTCTGTGTCTGTGTGTGTGTGTGTGTATGTGTGTGTCAGTGCGTGAGAGGTTATCTTGTTACCTCCCCCTTCACTTATCCCTATAAGAAATTCTGTGAAAGTAATAATGCTTGTCTGACATCGGGACCTTTACTAATTCTTGTGTCAACTTGTCAGCTGAAATCGTAAAACATTTATTCAGTAACGGCTTCCATTTTCAAGATAATTTTCATAACAATAATTGTTTCTAATTTATGCGTAAGGTCATTATTTTGAGGGAAAGCGTTACTCTATTGTAAGACATCGGTCCTTGATTTGTACTGCATTTTGGCGATTCTGAACTGATAGTATAGCAAAATATACATCAGTGATATTTGAACTCGTATTTGATAGGGTCTTTCATGTACTCATTGTTACAGAGCAGATCAGATTTATAGTATCTGGAAATATCTGGAAGTATAGTTTCGTATCTCTCATCAACGTACCTCGATTTATACATCTGCCTTCGTGCCACCGAATGCTTTGAATTCGAATCACTTTCTCGTTGAACTTACTCTGATAACAGTCAGGTCAGCTGTATCTTTTGCAGCGAATGTGACTCTCTCTGAAATATGTCTTATATTCGAATGAGCGGTCAAGGGACACCACACTGCTGTTGAGTTTAATGGCGGAGGTTGACTAAGGAGTCACTGACATGACTAAAAATAAAAACTTTAAACTGGCGGAGAAATCACAAGGTAATTCTACCGGCAAAGGAGATATGTATCCCCAGAGATATGCATCTTTGAACCAAACATTACTCTGTCTCTACGACCTCTTTATCTCAGATTTTAGATAGATAAGCAGGTGGTGCAATCTTGAAAATTTTTACCTTAAAAATTGTTCACGTGTTTCAGAATCTTGGTGCTAAATACGAAAATGTGTGCGTTGAGTATTCCCTAAGATCATTAGAAATATGATATGAATGAAATCGCCTTGATAATAATGAAATCACACGACAGCCTTTGTTGGCCAGAATCTTAGGTTTTCCTCTACATTGCTAACTACAAAAAAAAAAAATTGATCTATCACATTGAGAGAATTGAATACGTTTAGCAAAATTAGTGCGTAGTTGATTGAATCAAACTCAGCATATTACTGTTGCTTTACTCTCATAAAAATTCATTGATGAATATAATAAAAGTCACAGATGGTTTGGTATATATTCAGTCCTTATGTACTAAGTTATTGACAACAGGTTATTAAAATATATCTATTGATTGCTTCCAAGGTTATAATAATCAATGGAACTTGATATTATATGCCTAGTTTTATGTTGTCGTCCACTGCGAAAGAGGCTACGAAGGCAAAGTCTGAGTTCAGAATGCATTTGTTTGAGATCGAATACTGCAAAGTATTTGACATATACCTCTTGATGTTTGCGTTCTATCGCTAGTTCCCGTCTTTTATTACCTCCACCTTAGGGAAGACGGAGGTATTGTTTTCAGTCGTGTTAGCCTGTTTGTTGGTCCGTGGACAAGGTATCTCAAGAACCGCCGGATGTATTCGGATGAAATTTTCAGGGTTATTTTGCCTCGTGACTGGTACGAAAGGATTAGATTTGAGGATCGATCCGGTACCGGACAAGGATTCTGGATTATTTCTTATATTTACTTTACATGAAGTATTACGATCTTACGTTGACTTTCATGTCTTTCTCTGATTATGTACCTTGAAAGCACGCTCATAATTTCCACGTAAGTTATAGCGGCGTAACTGTTTCCAAAGTTTAACTTTCGTTTCTCTATTATTAATTTTACTCGCGTCTCTATCTTAGTAGAAACTTATGAATAAAGAAATCAAACAACATAAACAAACGGTAGCAAAGCCGTACAGAAATTAAATAACATATTCAATAACAATAATAAATTTAATTTATCCTCGACTATTTTTGGTCTTACTATAGCTCTTGCCTAGTAAATATGTAGATGCAAAATATCAAAGCTAGTTAACTCTATATGTATGTAAGACAATGATCATGATAGTCATAATGGGACCGGATATAAAGAAGCCAATATATACTGCAAACACCAACCTCCTCCCTATCCAACAGAGACAAAGTTATATACTTACCTTTTAGATTTCGAATTCTGCCAGTGACACTCAGTCGCAGACCTGTTGATAATGATTAAAATCGTTTGAATTGTTCTGAATATATTATAAAGATTTGTCGAGTGGAAATGAATATGAGCGGTAGAAAGTATGTTGACAGACAGGAAAGTTTAAATAGAAAGGAACGTTGTTGAAAACTTCGCCTTTTAATGCGTTAGTCTACCGTTTTTATCAATGTACAAAATAGTTTTAATTTCTCCTTCAATTCCAGTTGTGCTAGTGTATGTGTGAAAGAGAAAGTGGGGGAACAGAAAGAACGCACGGGTGTAATCCTGTGTAGCATTGGCGATCGATTTCACTTGAGTAACGGAATTGGAGACTACCTGTAAGTCAATAATAGTTTTTTTAATATTGCTCATATTACTTTAGAAGCCCAGGGACACTGGAATGGTTGAACCGCTGGGTGCAGAGAACAAAGTTATTTAGGATATTTTTTTGGTTCTACACGTTGAATTCAAATCCTGTTGTGATCAATATTTTCTTCTATCCTTCCATAGGTGATAAGATAAAGTACTAGTGAAGTAAGGAGGTCGATATAATCGACTTTTCCCTTTCCTTATATTTCTGGCTTTTACCTAAGTTAGAAACGATTAGTTTACAGATCCTACTGTTCATAAAATATAATATTTAATGTAAGCAAGATTTATTGAAATACCCATAAATTAACGTGTAATGGAAATGTTTAAAATGTTTAACTAGTTGAAAATTGTTCATAATGTAATTAAAAGAAAATAAATTAAAATGTTTAGCAAAATACAGCTACAATTAAACAGATAAATCAAGCAATGATAAATATATTTGTGATAATAACGTCTGATTAGGTTTCACGTCCTCAATATATGTTTCACTTCCTCTTCTGATTCTAAAAATTGTTTTTAATGCAAATACATTTGTAATTAATTAAAACAGACAAATATATATCCTCTGATAAGGAGAGATTTATGAATGTATACACGGTAACCATTGCTTGTTTTAGAGGCGAAATGAATCAGTTGAATATATTACCAGTTACTGGCGAACATCATGTAAATAACAAGAATAACCGTGTAGATAAGAACTTCGTATGAAAAACCGAACCTAGTCATGGATGCTACTAGCTTCAAATAACATAATCTAGGCCGACTAAGGTCCTTTTACACAGAAAAACTATGGAGGCTCTACCAAGGAAATATTTGTCTATGAGGTCAACAGACTTAACCTGTTGTTCGGTTAAATCTAATATCTAGTGCTGGTGCATTTTAGCAGAGTTCATTATGTTGCAAGTATTGATGTCGTATTACCAGTTTCGAGATAATGGGTTTTGGTGTTTCAGAACTTAGTTTTAGCATTTCAGTCAGTGATTTTATATACATTGTTGACAACATGTCATTACCTAGTTCTGGTTCTCAAGTAATCTCTACAAATAGCTTAGAAAAAGTCCATGAAGAGCTGATTAAGAATTCTAAAAACTACAGCTATCACTCTCAAATGAGATTGGCTTGGTCTGTCTGAGAAAAGTCACACTATATATATCTATACGGTACAGTTTTCTCTGTGGACAGAAATCTCTAACATTTCCCAATAAGGCGTTAATAATTGATGAATTATATCACATCAATCTAATTTTCAAGGCTCAGAGAGAAACAAAACCAATAAAACAAAATCATTTTCCAGTTTCCGTTTTCGTTTCTTCCTAGGGTCTACTATGTTCACTAGAATCAAAGCCTCGTGACTCTATATACAATTGTTGCACTCTTTGTTTGACGCTTGTATGTATCACTATTTTCCTAGCTATCATATATATATATATATATATA
>NC_068990.1:80624023-80629620 GCF_001194135.2 Octopus bimaculoides | reverse complement strand
TATATATATATATATATATGTAGATAGATAGATAGATAGATAGATAGATAGATAGATAGATAGATAGATAGATAGATAGATAGATAGACAGATAGATAGATAGATAGATAGATAGAGAGATAGATAGATAGATAGATGTGTGTGCGTACGTGTGTTTGTGGGTGTGTCTGTGTACATACACTCCTGCATTGAACTCTACTTTTCAAGTTATACGAAGACAAATAATCCTAATACAAACCACACATGCACATACTACAAATACATGCATATAGACACGCGTATACACATGCACACAGATACACACATACAGGCACACAAATACCAGTACACACACAATTACACGCATCCACACAAACGCAATACATGCATAATAATATAAATTTAATGAGAGAGAGACAAAGAGGGAGGAGTTAAATGTCGACGGGTTAAATGGAAAGCAAGGACGATAAACAATGAGAATGCTCGGAAGATAAATAGATTCATTGATGTTGTATGTGTTTCTGTGGCTGTAGAAAGATATGTATATATGTATGTATATATATGTATGGATGGATGTATATATTTATAAATGCATGTATGTATGCATGTATCTATGTATTCATGGATATATGCATGTATGCATGTATGTATGCATCTATGTATGTACATGTATGTATATATGTATGCATGTATGTATATATGTTCATATATGTATGTATGCATGTATGTACGTGTGTGTGTGCGTGCTTGTTTGTGTGTGTACGTATGTATGCATATATGTGCGTTCGTGCGTTTGTGTGTGTACGTGTGTATGCATATATGGAAAGAGTTAGGTATGTATGTATGTATGTATGTATGTTCATCTATGTATGTATGTACATGTGTGTGCGTGCTTGTTTGTGTGTGTGCGTATGTATGCGTATATGTGCGTGCGTGCGTTTGTGTGTTTGTGCGTATGTATATATGGAAATAATTAGGTAGTTACCATTATGTAATAGTAGGACGAATTTTAAGATTACTATTGTTGAATGACGCCTAATATCTCCAAGATAACGTAAAAAGTAGCTGCTGCTTCAGATGTCTTTCATGTGTATATATGAGTATTATATACGTGTGTGTGTGTGTGTGTGTGTGTGTGTGTGTGTGAGTGTGAGTGTGTGTGTGTGTGTGTGTGTGTGTGTTTGTTTGCGTGTGTATGCATATATGCATATAATATATATATATATATATATATATATATATATATATATATACATGCATATATGCATATGTTTGTATATATATGTATGTGCATATATAAATTATTTGTGCGTGTTTTTTTCTGTTTGTATATCCTTACCAAAGCGTCTGTTCGTTCGGTCCTCTATGTGTGTCTGCGTGTGTGTGTGAGTTACTGCTTGTCAGTGTCCCGGTATGCACGTGTGTATGCACGTGTGTATGCATGTGTGCATGCGTGCGTTCGTGCTTCGGTCAAATGGTCATTCACCTCTATAAATGTGATAATGACCCAGACTGTATCGTCATCACATTAATGCATCTTGCAAATTTCCTGCTGCTGCCTCTATTTCGGCTGCTGTTTAAGACATGGCGACGGCCGTTATGTTTAATGATCATGGTGGAGCCGATGTTGTGAGTAAACTATGTGCTTGTGGTGGTTATCGCGGTTGTTGTATTGCTGTTGGGGGATGATGTTTGTAGTGGTGTGGTGGATGGTATCAATTCATTATTGGTGCTAATTGTGGTTGAGGTAGCATTACTGGTGCAGGTATTGGTCGTTGTGGTAGTCTGATGTTGACATTCGTGCTGGATCTGACTTCGCCGCTAGTTGTCAAGTTATTTGTTATTGTGGAGTTGATGGTGGTTGTGGTATTAGAATCAGTATTCAACGCGGTGTTCTGATAATTCTTTCAGACAATTTTCTGTTGACAGCAGTGCTAGATGTGTCAATAGTGGATGTGTTGATGGCGGTGGTGTCTATAATCAAGACGGCTCATTATTATCGTTATAATTAAGGTGCCATCAAAAGTCGTTGATCGCTATAGCTGCAAGAATGATACCCTGTAATTGTCATGATTTGTGAGGTCGTAGTGATGAATGTGATGATGATCATGATGATGACGACGACAATGGCGATGCTGATGATGATGAGGGGGATAACGACAGTGGTGACGATGTTTATAGTAATGGAACTGGTGACCGTGATTCTGATAGATTTCTGGAAAGCTTAATTATGGTAAATCGGATGTTGAGTTACTGATAAGGATGAAGCAGCGCAAATTCATGTCACTTCCCTTCAGCAAAATAGCCAGAGAACCCTTCCACGTCAAAAGAAGACCATCACCACTGGAAAATTGTATTGTGACATATACATGCTACACGAAAACGTGCAGCAAGGCGTTTAAGATGGAATTATCACAACTATATTATTCCTATCTCCTTTCTTTCTTACTTTGTCTGACTCCCTGCTTATCATCAAGTGATATTCCTAACGTAGACTGAAGGACTGAAATGTGTTTAAATAATAAAGTTGATTATAATGAATCTCATTATTCGAGTGATGATTATTTTATCGAGCCCATAAGGAAAAAAGGCGAAATAGGAAGTGAATAAAATTAATTGTAACACTTGATAAAATGACTTTATAACTCTCTCTTGCAGCTCTGTCGAGAAATAACGGTTGTTAGATGTTAGAATCTCTTAGTGGTTCCTATGAACCACTAAAAGATTCTATAAACTTTCACTAGTAAAACCAAATATTTCTCGAATCATTTGCGGCAGTCTCTAAAAGATAATGCAAGACCCAGAACCCAACCTATAGCAAGTTTTGGTTGTTGTAGCGCAAATACACATCGCCTAATATACTTCTAAATTCACTATATCCGAGAAAGACCAAAGATAGCTTAAGTTTTGACACTAACGATAACGATTTCGTCCGTAAATCAGACTGACTTAAAGTGAATGTACAATTCCTTATAGTACAAAGACGAACGTACGGAATTTCCTCTGAATAATTACCGTCTGTCGCATCCACTACCGTTCGGGTGTATATATATATATATATATATATATATATATATATATATAAAGTTAAGCTAAGGTCAGATAACCAATTAGAATGATTGGGTTCTGTGTCAACAGCAATAGATTCAATAGATTTAACAATAAATTCAACAATAGATTCAAGTGAGTTCATTGAATTTCAATACGATCGCTTGACTGGAGTATGGGAAAAAAGCTCTCGTAGGTTAGTAGGCCGAAAAATGAGATTTGTGACCTCATGCTGGATTTACTTTATAAAGTAATTATTGATTTCCTGAGATTAGACACACAATCATGCCTCTTTTCTCCACGTCCCTGGCAGACAGTATACATTGAAGTGAATAGATTAATTTATATTGCAAGAATAAATGGAAAAATTCGAGCCCAAATACGAAGGAATAGAGTAGAAATCCCCCAGAGATAACCTCTTATCATTTACGTAAGATATTTCAGCCTACTCACCTTTATTGATATAATTATACACACACATACCAATACATTCTCATATTCAGATTCATCGGTTCTTTCTGATGAGATGTATTTTCATATACAGCCGCCGTCAGTTGTATTTCAGTTGATTAGAATAATATATCTAATACACAAGATGTTAGAAAAGTGAAAAACTGATTAAATATAACCAAATGAGGAGAATATACTTCCTGGAACGTGCCAATCCATTACAAACAGGTGAAATCAATTAAATAAATATAATAGCGTGATAATATCCCGTTCAAAACGTCTGTCTTTCTTTTACATTAAAACTGCTTGACAATGTGCCTCATGAAAACGAAATATGATTAATCCCCTATCCCAATCTCCACAAAGGCAACCAAATCTGTCAGAAAATGTTCTTAAGGGGATTAAAAGTACTCGTTCCACACACACTTTTCTGTTTATGGATTGACTAACAATCCAATTCTGGCTCCACTTCCAACAAATAGTTGTAATCATATCCTCACACTGTCAAATTCTATTAGTTAACTTTAACATCTAATCAAATGCTTAAAGAAATATAGATTTTTCATTCGTGGATCACACCAACATTGTTTTCGTTAAAAGTACAATCGAACAAGGCAATTATTTGACTGCTGTTTGGTTTTCGACTCGAGCAGTGCTTGAAAGAAAAATCTAAACATGCATATAGATATCACAATTCCTGATGTACGACGCTCTGCTGGTCACTGCATTATGGAAACTCAAATTGATTTCATTTAAATACGGCTAAGCTGGTTTATTGTGCCAGTTTTATGATCAATGGCATTCCATAGCATCCTTATGAACTTTAAAGGAATATCTCAAATTAGCAGACATGCATCATACTGTGGACGGCTACTGGACATCCGGTATAGTAGCTGGACCACCAGCGTTTGAAGCTGACCTTGCATGTTGTGTATTACATCTCCCCAAGCGAGTGTTTATATAAACTGCAAAAGCTTTTAAATCTTAAATCTTTTGAAAGCAGTCATAATAAGAATAACGTCAATAAGTCAAATGGGTTCGTGACCGACGATTTTCGGGTTACTTAGCATCGTTCCTGCTATTTGCTCCTGCAAGGTGTAAGCAAAATGTCACTAGTGGGGATAAACTTTGTATAGCTCAATAAAATGTGAATACGCCATTGGAAAAGCTGTCAGCAAAATTTACACTAAATTTCAAGATCTATGAATCGTGGAATCGTGGAAACATAAATAAAAGGATGAAGCTTAAACGCAGATCATTTTTGCCGCAGATTATATTTCAAACCTAAATCCTTCTTTAGTAAACTGATAAAGAAGCGTCCAGAATGGATTATTGTGAAGAAAGCTGAGTAATCATAATATTTTCGAGCTTCCAGCGCCGAATGAAACCTTATTGTAGTAAAGGGAGGTCTACGACTGTGAGGAATGTATTTTTGGTATTTCGGTTCATAACATTTTATAGCAGCTCATTCATCGGCTATCGATCAATAGCCTATGATCATTATAATGTACAAACATACTTACAGACATATATATCTATGTATACACATACACACACACACTCACACTCACGCCCATATATATACGTGTGTGTGTGTGTGTGTGTGTGTGTGTGTGTGTGTGTGTGTGTGTGTGTGTGTGCATATACTAGAGTAAGATGAACATGAACCCAACAGTGACACACGGGAAAGTTCTTGTCAATGACTTATACACTAAGACTAGATGGAATCATTAACTTCTGTTATATAGGTAACGTTTATTAAGAGATTTTCTATCACACCAAAACCGAAACATCAGCCCTGTTCTGTCTATACCGTATATATGTTAAGTACGATACATAGCCGACATTTATAATTTAATACTATTTGAATTGCGTACATCGAAAGAATGTGTGTGTGTGTGTGTGTGTGTGTGTGTGTGTGTGTGTGTGTGTGTGTGTGTGTTTGTCTATGTGTAGGATGCAGAGAATATTATCAAGAGCCATCTCTATGTGGATAAAGTGACCAGACTGCATCATAAAAAAGCGCCCTCTGGCGAAGCTGGTCGGAAATGTGTAGTTTCCTCTCTGTTGCACTAAAGGTTCAAAAGAAACCATTCAGGGAATAATCCACAACCTTGGTT
>NC_068990.1:80616418-80620609 GCF_001194135.2 Octopus bimaculoides | reverse complement strand
TCTCTCTCTCTCTCCCTCTCCTGTAGACATTACACCTTTCTCTAAAACTTCTAAAACGGCATTGATTCCTAAGGCCTGAAAATAAAAAAAGACGTATCCCACTCGTCGCTCATGATCCCAGAACCATCGCGGTTGCTGGGAACTTAGTATGCGTAAACATTGGAAACTAATACGGATCTCCACACAGCCATCTATCTCGTTCCTTCCGTTTATATTTTGGCGTGATCGAACTTCTCATTGGAAAATAACCCAAACATTCCAACTCCTCGGTGATTTAACGTGTTTAGCAAGCACTTTGCACCGATCGAACAGTCCTCGCTTGCCATATCTGACATAAACTGACCGTACGGTATCACATACGAATTGTACCGGACGTCTTCATGCACAGCTCTTGTAATGGTGCATTCTGAAACATGGAAGTCGTTTGTAATGGTTCTGACTCAAATTCCGAAGGTTTATCGATTATTCCTTTGCCTTTTTGTTGTAGGTTATATGTTCCGATATTATTAGAACCATGTGCGTGAGTTTTGCATTTAGTTGCTGGTGCTGGATAATCGCCAACAACTTCCAACTTCTTTCGAATATTGGACAACTTCCAATAAGCAAGGCATCTCTGTATGCCTATATTGTGCTTTTGGCCAATGATTACATCATAGTATTTCATTTGCTGAGTCAACCTATTTAATGTTATTCATCTCAAAACTAAGGTAAAAAGAAATGTTAGAAGAAAGTTTGCTGACGCACCATATATATGCACACACACACACACACACACATACACAATGAAAGTGAGGATAAACACAGGTTTATATGATAGTCCCTACGCACGTAAGACTCCAAACAAACATCATGCTTGTTTCGAATCCTAGAGTTGGTGTTCCAAATGTACATACGATTTTGAATATATACCTCAGCATTTATATGTTATAAGATAAGGATTCAGATGGAATCAGGTACTTGAAAAGGTATGCACCAGGTAAGTCTGGGTAGTCTCTGTAGTTCAGGCTTATGGTTGGTGAGAGTCGAAATATCAGAATGGATATTTGTGTAGAGAGAGGCGATCAACCCTATGCGTATTTTGGTTATATATATATATATAGAATATGGGATTTTAGTTCTCTGGGGATCTAAACGAACATGTACTCCGAGTAAGTGCTGTAAGGGCTGTATTATTCTCCTTATCCCTTTTTCCTATTCTCTTTGATCCCTTTTAATTTTATTTTATCTTCCATTATCTTCCCCACCCTCTTCTTTTATTTGTACCCTTATTTTACAATTTATTCTTATTTACCCTTAGTTCTGCTTTTTATATTTTCCTATATTTTTCTTATCTTTTTTAAAATTTTTATTCTTATTTTTTTTACTCTATATTTTCATATTTCTTTCCTTATTTTATTCTTCTAATCATTCCCGATGTCCAAACGTTGCTAATGCCCTGTAACTTACCTTCCTCCTCTTCTCTCTATCCCCAAAGACTACCCTACTAATACTTCCCTCTATCTCTTCATTAGCCTCTCTTTCTCGTCATTTCTCTTTCTCTTTTCCTTTTCTCTCCACTTTGCTCAACAGCCACTTCTAGTGTCACTCTCTTACAAACCAGCCACCCCAATATGAACACACCATTCCCATTTCTGCCAAAATATTGCCTGGATATTTATACTGTGAAAACACTAATCATACTTTGCTATAATGCTAGCTGGATTTACGTAGGATTTTACCCAAAAATATACAGACTAGTACCCATACCCTCGGAAAAAATGAACTGTAAACTTCGTTTCCTTATTTTCTTAATCTCTACTCTTCTACTTCATTGCTTATTATCGGTGAACTTTTCATGTCTAGATCTCGTAGCCGATTATTTTCATGTTTAGATCCTTCATATTTTCTCAATTTGTCTCTGATAACAGAATACCCCAAGTTCGAGCATACACGCCTATCATTTGGGATGTCCCTGAAACAACTGTAAGACCGCAACTAGTTTAAGAATAATAATGTATATGACTTGAGATACTTGTCATGCCTTGGCGTTTGTTGTCGTCTTTCACAAATATATATATATATATATATCATGATAGATCGTTGACCATTACATTTATAAATTTTTTCTCCTTGTTTCTTTCCTTATTTCTTTCTGTGTTCCTTTCAGTTGAAGAGCGTAAGCTCGAAACGTCAAAGACTTTCTCTATTCCCGAGCGTTAAATTAATACATCCATTTGTTGTTTACACCACCTGTCTTCGTCTGTCATTTTTTTCGTAAATTCTCCCATATATATATATATATATATATATATATATATATATATATATATATATATATATAATTTGTCACGTATAATTTATATCAACGTGTGTGTGTGTACGAATGAAAGAAATATGGATGCATTTCATTGTATAAACCATATTTTGTTAGGCAAGCCGTAAGATGCTGAGTGTGCGAAATAGCGCATTTGATCGATAAAATATCTCAATAAATTCATGCACTTGTGTTTGATCATATATCTGTGTGTATATACTCCCATACACACATACACATATTTGTGTGTGTGTATGTGTGCGTGTGAGTAAGTGCCTGCGTGTCTTTTTTTATTTTCACAAAAGACTAAATCATGCATATATGTAATAAAAGATTGGAAACAAGCAAACGTTCAACGCCGAGGCATATATAGACGTTTAATTTATTCAATAGACAGACATTCAAAAGCTCTCATCCGAAGAAAATTAAGACAGCCCAAATCTGATTTGTTCAAAGATGTACTGATGGTGAAGCGCGATATTTGCAGGTCGTAGTGTTATATTAACTAATTCGCTTCGGGCAACATTTGTCACTTTTTGAACGTTAATTATTGATATTAATAAAGACTTTTGTCATAAAATTTCCGTTTTGTTGTTTGTTATCTTTAAAGCTGACCATGAAGTACTGATTATTCCACTTATCCAGATGTTTTTCAATAGAAAAGTCGTCTGTGTGAGTTTATCCTTCAACGTGGAAATGCATTTTCATAACTTTCTTTCCGATGCAAGATCCGCTACATCTATTATATTCAATACACTACACTATATTAGGCCGTAAAAACCTGGCCACAGCAGGAAGTCGTACGCATACATGTACACATACGTGTGTGCATGTATATTTATGATTATTTAGTTGCATGTATATAAATACATACATACACACATATATATGTATGTTTATATATATACCTACTCCATATATATATATATATATATATACTTATATGTATATATGTATATATATATAGATTCATGAATATATACTTGCAAATATGTAAATACATACAAACACACACAGATATCTATATATATGTATACGTGGCGTGTGTACATGTGTCTGTGGGTATGTATGCATTTATCTCTCTCTCTCTCTCTTTAACTCTGTATATATATATATATATATATATATATATAGGGAGAAAGCGAGAGAGAAACAAAGACAGAGACAGAGACCATGAGAGAAAGATAGACAGAGTTAAATATCGATAGTTTGTAAGATAGATAGACAGACAGACAGGCAGCCAGACAGACAGAAAGATAGATACATTTACACTCTACAACGTTTTAAAAGATTTGTCTGCAAGAGGGTTACCTTTCTTCATCACCATCAGACACCTGGTGAGTGTCGACCAGCTTGCAATTCCCTTTTATGATAAACAATGCCGTGTATATATGCTAAATTTCGAATTAGATATCAGATGAAGTTTGGAACATGCATAACAAACTAGCAAGCGTTTTACAATTCCTTCTTATGATACACACATACAAACATAGACGCACGCACACACAGCCATACACGCACACACACAAACAAAAACATGCACAGGCAATGCATATACCTCAGTGATATGCCCTGGGCATGACTTTAAACTGCATCGTCTTTCCATTAAGTTGTCATTCTCTATGAAGTCTAGGTACTCTGAAGTATTGTTAATATTCCCTCAAATTTTTTTCTGTATTAGTGCCGTACATTGTCTGGTAATATGCCATAATAATAATACTAATAATAATAATAATAATAATAATAATAATAATTATTATTATTATTATTATTATTATTATTATTATTATTATTATTATTATTATTATTATTAACAATAATGATCATGATGATGATAATAATAATAATAATAATAATAATAATAATAATAATAATAATAATAATAATAATAATAATAA
>NC_068990.1:80613905-80616133 GCF_001194135.2 Octopus bimaculoides | reverse complement strand
GGAAAAACGTTCAAAATACAAAGACCTGGAAATAGAGATAACTCGAATGTGGAATCTAAAAACAGAAACAATTCCTATCATAGTAGGTGCCTTAGGTATAATAAAAAAATATTCAGACAAATACATAACAAAAACACCAGGACTTACAAATATATATAACATACAGAAAATTGCACTACTGGGTACTGCACACATTCTACGCAAAACACTTTCAATACAGTAAACATAAGAGCACCACAGCAAACCACAGCACATACCAAGGCGCACAGAGCTGCGCTCGGTAGTGAAGTGAAAGTACGTTATAAAAATAAAACTACTGAATAATAATAATACCATTTGTGAAGAGTTACGCCAATACTTTTAAAATTATTATCATCATTATTATTATTATTACTATAATTATTATTATTATTATTGTGAATATTATTATTATTGTTGTTGTTGTTGTTATACAGTATAAAATTATTCACCGTTTTGTCTACATATGCTGCTGCTGATATTAAGGGCGGTGGTAGGGCAGAATCCTTAGAACTGCTGCAAAAGGCCCTGGTGGTTTTGTTCGGGAGCCTTTACAGTTTTTGTTTGATATAAACGATTGTCTTCCTCAAAATTTCAGGACATGTGCCTATGTTAAACACATCTCTTCTTGATACTGTTGTTGTTGTTGTTGTTGTTCTTAAGTCAGTACTGGGTGAGCAGACCTAGAGTGATAGGCATATTAATTATTAACGTTCCTTCTTACTTTGCATGACAGAGACTACATTATCCAATGTAACATTGATTTCAATTGAAAAAATATTATAGTGGAAATTCGGTGAGATCTAGAAGCTCTTTCTAAAACGCATGTGACTGTATATAATACCTCTCATTGATTAATATTCTATTTATAGTTAAATATCTCCCTACTCACTATTAAGTTCTGCCAATTGAAAGGATATTCTTCTAGTTATCGTCATGGGTAATTTGTAAAAATAATATCAGATTATCTGGAAAAATATCTTTTCACATCAACTTGCATCTCAGCACTATATGTTGAGTAGTTATACAATACATCACCAGAAATAGTTACCAAATGTTTCGCCAAACGCGCTGTAAATTCTTAGAAAATGAGGATCGTCGGAAAATGTAGTTTTTGATATACTGTGAATACTAAAACGATATGGCCAAGGACAAAACTTTTTAAAGCAAATTTCTATTTTATTAGGCCTATCGTTTGATTAAAGAGCAGAGTCGTACTTTTTTTTTTCAGGTAGAAAATATCACAAAATCTCCTACAAATGATAACCTTAAAGTTCTGAAATAAAAAAAATAAAAAAACAGATACACTGGATAAAGGGACATGGTCTTTATGCACAAAAACGTGGAAATCTCCATGAGGGCTGATATTAGCCTAAAATACCATCAGGCAAAACATTTGAAAAGAAAAGGGCAAGAAAAATATCTCGTCAAACATTCTTAATGTTGTAACGTATACAGAAGTGGAAAAACATTAAACTACACACTAAACAAAATAAAGCAATAATTGTATGTCTATATTTGGCATATACGTATGTCAAATAAGATAAATTCAGTATTAGATATTACACTTTTGACATTTCATATAGAAGTTCATTCTATCAGAATGTCAAGGAAAGTCTATATACTAGCATGCATATATCTGTAAATATGAATATGTCTGTGTATGTCTTTTTATCTCGGTATATTTTTCTCCTTTTTAAGCCCTCTATATCTCAATGTGTGCTATTTCTTTACTACCCACAGGAGGCTACACACAGAGGGGACAAACAAAGATAGACAAACAAAGATAGACAAACGGATTAAGTCGATTATAACGACCCCAGTGCGTAACTGGTACTTATGTAATCGAACCCGAAAGGATGAAAGGCAAAGTCGACCTAGGCAGAATTTGAACTCAGAACGTAGCGGCAGACGAAACGCCGCTAAGCATTTCGCCCGGCGTGCTAACGTTTCTGCCAGCTCGTCGACTTGTCTTAATGTGTGCGGCTACATATACATATAAGAGTGTATGTATGTATGTATGTGGGTGTGTGTGTGTGTGTGTTTGTGTGACGGAAGTATGTAATAATTGTATAATTCCTTATGTTGAAATACACATACGCACACACACTCACACACACACACACACACACACACACACACACACACATATATATATATATATATATATATATATATATATATATACATATATATAGATATATAGATAC
>NC_068990.1:80613137-80613884 GCF_001194135.2 Octopus bimaculoides | reverse complement strand
CACACACACACACACACACACACACACACACACACACATATATATATATATATATATATATATATATATATATATACATATATATAGATATATAGATACATGTATACATACGCATATATATACATACATACACACAAACACACACACGTAGGCACACTCGCATACACACCTATATATATATATATATGCATATATGTATGCATGTATGTATGCATGTATATATGTCTGTATGTATATAATTCAGTCTGATTTGAGAATATACTAAAATTGAGTTCTGTACAGAAGCCGTTTGCACCCCGGGTTAGCGCTCAGGTTCCGTCAGTTATCTTAATAGCTCTCAATAGTACTCCCTGAAGTATTGCATGATTCACTCTGACCTATACTTATACTGGCACGTGCTTCTTGGGAAAATGTCAATATATGACCGATATTACAAGCAATATTTACTTGGCTGTCAGAATGAATGAAGAGTATATACTGTTTACTAATACACGCTTTCAGTTATAATATTGGAAATGTCAATGCAATACACATTAATATGTACATATATATATGTGTGGTGTGTGTATGCGTGTGCACCTGTGTGTGTGCACCTGTGTTTGCATGTGTTAATGTTCGTGTTTCTGCGTACATGTATCTACCTATCTATCTACCAATTTTCACCTTCTCTCTCTATCTCTATATATCTCTCTCTCTTTCTCTATCTCTCCCCCTCTCTCTCTCTCTCTCTCTCTCTCTCTCTCTCTC
>NC_068990.1:80605505-80612979 GCF_001194135.2 Octopus bimaculoides | reverse complement strand
TCTGTATCAATGCTTACAGTATTATAGACCTATTCAAGCCGATCATACTAAACGGCTTAGCTCTAGGTATTAGTTAACCGGACATTACATATCAACACGGTTAATTAATGCAACGTGCAAATCAGAGTTGACAGGTTTGGAATGGAAAACAAATATGGCAATTTCCATACCTCCCAATTCTGGAGAGCACAGGGTGGTGTCTTTTAACCGCACTATTATCTAATGTCCTGTTATCTTGCAACCAGTACTTTGGCGTCTTTAAGCGTCGTCATTTGTGTTTAGAAGTGATGCTTTCTCGAGAAAAGTACCTCAGTTTCCATTCTTTCAACGGCATATCTGCCTTCAGCATGACTTGTAAGATGTTATATTGAACTGCTTCCTTTGCTAATAACGAAATTTTATCCAGCCTGCCACTTAACTGCAACGCCGGTGATTTGCTAAAACTATCTGTTGTATCGCTCGTTCGATGTACGATATAACTGGATAATAATCATGTCTTCGCAAATCGTTCTACTCACGATTCTGGTAAAAGCTCACGACAATACGCAACTCTCGGCCTTATATTGCGCAGAAGGCTCTCTGCGAATATCCACGTATATTGTGGCACAGTCCATTAGGAGCCAACCAATAGAGGTGTTCCACTTCCACACAACACTAACTTAGCTTGCGGTTTCTAGTTGATTATTCCTTAGAAAAACAGAAATTCGTATTTAACAGTTCTACCACTGTTGCTAGAAGCATTTTGTATGCTACTGATAAATATCTGTGTTTTTAGCACCCTACGTCTATCAGTGATAGTTTCGCGAGAACAATGAGATGAATATCGCAACTTCCAGGCTTTCACTTACCCCAACACCCAACAACGAACCTCGACATCGTTCTTGTAACAGCGTCCGACTTCCATCTCTCTCACCAATCTCATTCTCATTTCCTCTGCCTTTCCCTTTGTTTTCTCTCTCCATTTATCCTACATACACTTACATGATTCTGGTATATGATCCCTAGCAGGGTGAATATATATATATATATATATATATATATATATATATATATATATACATACATATATTTATAATGGAAGAGATTTTGAGTATTTAGGGAATTCAGTTTGCTCTCCTTTGTACAGCCATCTTGAATGTTATATCGTGAATGGTCAGTTAAATTTTGTTGTATACTTTGTTCAATGTGTCTAATGATTTCTTGGTAGTTTTTTTCAAAAGATGTCAGGATGTGACAAATAAATATATTACACATAAGAACTTTTGTGTTGGACACCAAATCGTTTGATTAATGAGTCGTCTGCAATAATTTTCAACGATCGTTCCAGTATATTTCTGATATGATGTCAGCGACTTAGAGACCATCTACTATGTGATTGGTTAGATTTTGTATACTCTTCATTTCTTTCTTCTACTGTTTGTTGATACTTTACATGTTGATTATATGGACTTCTGATTATTTTGCCGAGTATCAGAACGCTTGAAGTTCAAAAGACATCTCACGAGATGTTTGACGTTAGCGTGTAACATGTTGTAATTTAATACGGTAAAGCGTTTCTAGACCGGTGCTGCAGCTATTCTACTGCTTTTAACTTGTCAACTAAATATTATAATCCCAGTGTAGCAAAGCTTATGGCTTACGACAGAAAAGTTTTCATTTCAGCAAGAATACGTTTCCGTTTTCAGTATCATAAAAGACATTAACCATATTTGTGTTGCATTGTTGTATATCTCTTGCATTGTAGCACGCAATATTTTATCATAAAAAATAGCATTAGCTCCTGATACCTGTTAGGTATAAGACACGTTAGGGAATTGCAATCATAAACCATACGAATTGAACTCTTAAATAGGACATCGGTCATTAAACATCTAATTTCAATCTTTTCTGCTATCTTGGAATCAATTTCCTGTCTTCATGTAAAGCCTTAAAATTCAGTATTGCTCTCTCTCTCTCTCTCTCTCTCTCTCTCTCTCTCTCTCTCTCTCTCTCTCACTCACTGCCTCTCTCTTTTTCCTTCTTTCTTTCTTTCTTTCTTTCTTTCTCGCTATCTGTCTCACTCGATTTAGACGATATCTTTCTTACAGAAATTATGTTTGTAGCCAATTACAATTCTATGGAAGTTCTCCAAATGCAGTTATTTTTGTTTGCTTTCATTTTCTCGTATCTCTATCACCCAAGAAACATTTCTTTTATCGTTTTGTTTCTTTTTTCTCTTTCCCTGACTTTAGCCTCAGCAAATAACGGAATAACTTTTTTCGTTCTTTATTTGTATTTAGTGTTTATTCTAAGTATGTAAAAAAAATAAATACATTTAACAAAACTGGCTTGGAATATCGACAGACAGGAAAAAAAAACGCTCTTAATTTATAGAAGAAATGTCGCATAAATGAAATATATATCATACTATATAAATAATATGATGACAAGTTCTACTTTACATTTGTTGGGAAAAAAATTACTAACATGTAAGTTGATTTTTTGCGATATTTTATCTTTTAGTTTTTATACTTGTTTTCAAATTTATATTCAGTCTCCCTTAATTTAAAACGGCATCGTATGTAACAATCAATATGGCTCTTAATTACTTGTTGAATTGATATTCTAATATTAATTAAATGATTGTTTTCTACATGATGTTGATTTTTCGTTAAAATCTATTTCATTTCTAGAATTCTTTTGATATTTTAATTAAAACTTTCTAAACTGAATTGGAAATGATACACAAGTGCGAAAAATATAACAAAGAACTTAAACACAACGTAAATATACAAAAATTGAAGATATTTCCTTTTCCTCATTTTGTCATAAAATTTATTAATTTAATTTCTTACATTTGGAAAACAATGTGAGACTGTATCTTAACGTTTGTGGTAATCTTATATCAATATGACCCCATTCTACATTTGTATGATAATTGTATGATGCAAGACGTTTACAAACTAGCCTAATGTAAAATTAAATTCATAATTGAACTGATCTTAATTACAATTCAAACTGAATATTTCTGTTCCGAACTGATACGACATCACATAGAAAAAGTGGGATTGCCACACGGATTACAGGATTTGGTTGTGTGAAAAGAATGCTCTTGGGTTGCAATTAAACGTGAATTAAATATCTGATGTTTGGAGAAATATTGAAGAACATACACAAGTTCTTTTCCTGATGGACTAATAAAACTCGTTGTCTAATGACTCTTCATACTCACATGTAATATTCCGATTCTTCGCTGACGTCAGCTTGAGTTGAGCCAGCACTGAAGAATTTATATGCAGATATCACTTACACCAGATGTGATTATAATTGTCAAGTGGTATCACTGCAAGTGTATTTGATAACAGTAATATTCAGAATCTTTGACGACTACGTAATTGAATGAAATAATTTGATGAAGTTACTGGAAGAAGTATTGGGAATTAAATCGACTTTGACTGTCAATATTTAATAAAGAATTTAGGGCAGTAGAATGGCAGTGCCAAACAAAATAATTCGATGGATTTATTCACCTTAATTTACACTGTTAACTCAAAAACCACTTAAATCATCCCAGAATCTCATTATTCCTGAGTCAATAACATAAAATACCAGACAGGTACAGGGTCGAGGTAGCCGGCTACACCTTTCTTACCAAATACGTGGTCTTATGCCAATAGAAAAAAAAACACAACAAATATATGGAAAAGAAAACCATTAAAAGTCACTGGCTTTAGAACATGACTGAACTTCGTTGTTGCTTGTAATACAGTTCTTATATAACACCATGACTTCCGGAAATATATGAATGTCTCGGCATGTTGGATTTACCGCATTATAAATCGGGAATGTTTTTTTCTTAAAAATGGAATTTATTTTAATAAAAAAAAAACGAACAATAAATATTCGCGCAAACATCAATATCTAACAGACAATTTCTTTTTACATTAAAACATACAGACTTATGTACGCACATAAATACAAACAGATTCATATTCATATGTGTTTGTGCGTGTATATATTCACATATTCACCGAAATGAATTTGTGAGTTTTTGAGAATGAAAGGAAACACAAGAGATTGTGTATATAAGGAATAAATATAAAGCAAGAATAGAGACACATAGAGAGATAGACGCAATAAAAGAAATATATAAAAAATTAACTTTTCTTAATTAGTCATAAATGAATGTTTACCTGGAAGCCAGAAGTCTACTTAGTTTTAGAATCCAGTAACCTAAGTCAACCACTTTCAACACAATGTAAACCACGGTGTGGAATGAAAACAATGGAAAGTTTTTCTAAGGCATCCAATTGTTCACTTAGAAATCGATATAGTTAATCAATATAATCTCTATATGCTAAGATGCCTCCAAGCTATGGGTTGTTTCAACTATTCATCGTCCATCATATCACACAATATAGACTGCTGTTTTAATATTTCATTTCATCATTTCTCAAACTAAATAATTTTATCAAAGATTTTATATCAATAACTGACTTTGCTCAGTTCAATGATTGCATCGTAATTTCCTAGATGCACTTGTGAAAATAGACGCTGTTATGCTAATGAAATTTATGCAGTCTTATTCAATTCTACATTCAAATCCTTCCAATTATACATTAAAAAATAAGTCTTCAGTAAAATAATCACCACGAATATAGATTGTCAGTATATTTTAACCTTAAACCCTTATCATTGAGTTTTATCATTGGATATCTCGATGGCTATCAGTAGCAGAGTCAGTACGTAGATTTAGTACAAAAGATTTTGCCGTGTTTAGTTAAATGTTAATAAACATTTTGTCGTTGGCAATTAAACTGCTCATCTTTCCGGTAACAATATCGGACTAGATCGAATTTATTATATCCCTCAACAAAGTATGTTAATTTGTGCAATTGTTAATTGTTACAATTCGTTCTATAATATCAAAGTGAGAGTAAGCGAAGAATTACGACCCGGATTCGATCTTAAGTTGAATGGATTCAAATTCAGTTTTTTAACCTAAAGTGTGCAAAGAGCTAGGAATTTATATTCTGTAAATATAACCGCAGTATTTCATCAAAGCTACATGAAAAATGTAAAATAATAAAATGTTTCCAACATATGCAAGACAAAAATCGATTTCAATTCACCGATAAACAAATATGGTTCACATAAGAAGAGAATGACAAACGAAAATAGCATTATATTGCAATGAGTGTTTAATAATTACCATAAAGTAAAGATCAAATATGACCAATCAGAAATATTCAGGGAGCAATCAAATATGTAAAATTGAGACAGGGCCATAACGTGAATACCACCCCTTTAAAAATGGCCCAGTACACCTTGCCATCAAATGTTTCCAAGATAGACAAATGGACGTATTATATTGCAACTCAGCTTCATATTTATAAAAGTACGCAATGTATCATCTTATTTATCGGAAGAGAAACTGTCGACCGCGTATAACAATTCGCGCTTCGTGTGTTCAAAATCTGGTGTTCATGAAGCAGTTTTCGGGCATCACTCTTATCAAGATATCTGAAGTATTAATAGGAAAGCATGTGATTAAAAGTGAAAAGTAGAATGTCTTGTTTATACAACAATGAAAAGTTTGAAATTACATGTTAGGTTCAATAATAATAATAATAATAATAATAATAATAATAATAATAATAATGATAATAATAATAATAATAATAATAATAATAATAATAATAATAATAATAATAATGATAATGATAATAATAATAATAAAAATAATAATAATAATGATAATGATAATAATAATAAAAATAATAATAATAATAATAATAATAATAATAATAATAATAATAATAATAATAATAATAATAAGAAGAAGAAGAAGAAGAAGAAGAAGAAGAAGAAGAAGAAGAATTTAGGTAACCAGAAGTTGGATTTGGTATTAATCTTTATTTTGCAGAACGCTCGCTTCGACCCATGCGGGGCATATAACAACTGGACTGCCAATCTTACAAACACTGCCAACCCTTCCTGCACATAGACTCATGCACATTTAAGTGTAAATATTTCTTTCACTTGTTTGCTGCCGTAACCGGCAGAATAACGACTACAGCATGTTCTGATTAATTGTGCTTGCCTCTACGTATCAATGGTGAACTTTAGTAGCAATACATACATAAAGACATGTAAACATAGGTATATATGTATAATTAAACATAATAAAAATGTTTCAAACATTAGCAGCTATAAGCACCAGCACGTAGAGCCGAGTGAATACTTGCAAAAACCAATTTCAAACGATCTTCCACCGTAACATTCATTCAACGTATCGTCTCTGTTTGTCGACAATGTGTATCTAATTTCAACAGTATGCTAGAGTGTGTCCGTATACTCATTTGTGTGTAGAGCTGTGGTCTATATAGGAACGTTTCCCTTTATATGATATACAATAAATTCCATGTATTTTAACTGTTTTCAAATATTCTGTTTATTCACTGTCTCGAAAATTAAGGTTGATTATACAGCCAACTTTAATAATTAACAGCGAAATTTCATCAACTTGTGAATGAATAAAATCATTCTTCTGTTATTGTTCTTTTCTTCATTCTTGTTTTTGGAGTCCTTCGATCTTTGACATCCGTCTGAAAAGGCAGAAAATGAATTACAGAAAAAGGAGCCCACCAGTTTCAAGGAAATAAAGAATATACAACGAACAATTCCACGTTTTCGAAATAAAGACAACCTCCGCCCACCCAAACAAATCACATCCACCTGTCTTGAGTAGAAAATATTCATAACATGACTTGCTTTCAAATAGCGCTATAAAGATGGAACAGTTATGGCTTGAATATTTTAATCATAGAATTACTGAATGAGATTCAAAATTTCTGCTACTACAGTAGTTGTAGGAATCATAGAGACAAGATCTTGCAATATGCTTATGCAAACCATGCACTTTCTGCTCGGTGCAAAGCATGTCAGATAATTGCTTCACCAGCGATTTAGTTATTTTGGAGTCGATATTTTTCTTTAAAATTTTATGTCAATATATTAATTTCTAACTCTAAAGTTACCTTTAAAAATAAATCTGATTAAAAACAACGTCGCTAATTTCAGTTTTCCAAATGGTGCATCATAAATTAACAGTTATTGTGACAGCTATACGTTGTCTGTGTATGTGCGTGTGTGAGTGTATGTGTGTGTGTTTGTGTATGCGCGTGTGGATGGATATGTTTCCGTATGTGTGTATGAGTGTGCGCGCATTTGTGAGTAATGTAAAGATGACGATGATCCCTAATAGTAGTTAGGTCTTTCGGTTTGTCAAAACATGAAGACTAGTTCGAGGATTCGTTAGGCTAAGACTGAAGAAGCTCTGAACTTGAGGTTCATAATTTATTTCATTTTTCCTCTCAAAACTGAAACACTCTATCAGTTTATGCATGTTTATTCATAAACATTCTTTGAAAGAATAGTCGCATCTTACACGCACATACACGCACTCACAAATTCACACACATGTATGTATATA
>NC_068990.1:80603024-80605439 GCF_001194135.2 Octopus bimaculoides | reverse complement strand
ATATATTTATATATATATAAATATATATATAAATATGCATACTCATATATATATATGAGTATGCATATATATGTATGTGCGTGCGTGTGCGTGTGCGTGTGCGTGCGTGTATGCGTGCGTGTATGCGTGCGTATGTTGTGTGAGTATATATGTATATGTGTGTGTGCGTGTATATATATATATATATATATATATATACAGTAGAACCCAGGCTTTCGAACAGCTCTGATTCACGAATAAATGTGACAATATGTACTTTGGGTGGGGGCGGTGGTGTTCATCTAAGAAGCAAAAAGATGCTGGTTCCCTTCCGAGGTCGATGATCCTAATACATGGGACGTTTCACCTTAAGCTCAGTAAGTTACCAGCTACAAGGACTACATGAGCAGGACGAGAAAAGGAGACAGGCGACCTACTAGAGGAATCTTCCTTTGATCAATTGTTCGTGATTGAAAAAAATGCACCTATTTTCATTTGAGTAATGAGAGAAACAACTGGCGTTCCATTTAATAAGTTTACCCGAAGGATGAGTAAAATTGTGATCTCATTTAGAGTATTGTTATTTACATGATAGACAGAAGAGTAAGAAGTTGGTAGCAGAATAAAATGAAACCATTAAACAGAATTTGTAATGAATATTGGTATGCGGATAACAAAAACTATTCGCAGCTACGTTGTTTACTTGTTTGATTGTACTGTGTAGTACAATAGTTAATGGTCTTTTACAATAGCCTATAGTCAATCAAAGCTTTGTGGAGGGAGCTTGGAAGACAGGGAATGTGTAGAGGTCCGTCGGAGAAACCGCAATTATTTTTAGACGTTAGGCTTCGTCAATTAGATAGCTCGATACCAGCTCCTGATAATTGGGTGCTTTAGAAGTATTCACAATTTTAGAAGCATTTGAATCACATTTCGAGTTTTAGGCTAAATGATTTAATTTTAATTTCCCTTACATTAATCCTGAGGGAACTTTTAACAGTCATGGGTACTGTTCTTCATCTTAGACATAGATATACAAGAGAAATATACATAGAGAGAGAGAGAAAGAGAGACAAAGAGAGAGAGAGGGGGATTAACAGATGTAGAAAGATATAGAGAATGAGCGATAAAGGCAGAATGAGTTAGAGTCGGAGCAATTTACTTCTAAATATATTTCTAATACTTTTATGCAGACAATAGGCTTGAAGAGACGAGACTCGCCATATCGCTTCTTTCACTGATTCAATAAAAAGCGTTTTTAACTTATCCTTTCCAGTCAATTAAGAGTATTTGAAAAGGTTTTATATTACAAGAGTGTTCATTTATTTACTTCTTCATTCATAAGTTCTTTGCTAAGGAAGACTGAACGATATCAACGCTTAGATTACTGTCTAGATATGAACAGATATATGTCTGTGGATGGGAATCATCGTTACCGTATACGTTTCATTGCTAAAAGCAATCACATTGTTATTTTATATGCTGTAACCCACCCACATCGTCGTTGTCTACGTCAGCTTTAGCAAGAACGCATCAACATTATGAATATCAAAAATTTAATAACATACCATTCTCTCCGACTTCCTTTTCCTATTCTTATATTTCGTTCTTTTTCATTCTCTCCTTCATCGCCATCATCATCACCATTTATTTCATCAGCAACCTCACCATCATAATCACTGGCATCATAGCTACCATAATCTTTATTGTCGAAATTATCATTATTACAGCACTCACCAGCAGCATCAGTAGCAGTAAAACTTCCAGCATACACAACGATGGCAACGAACAACGGTGCAACCAACGACATCAACTCAGCCAGCAGCAACAAATACAACAACGAAACCAACAGCAGCAGAACTATCATTTCATATCTATATCGTTCTAAAACTCAATATGTCCAATGTCTTCTATAATTATATATCTGGCCTTTATGTTTTATGTTGTTGCATGTTTTCAATCTTCGACGTTATTATTCTCCTTTTAATGTTATACCATGAATGTTTTCATAGTATTATTGTTGTTGTTATTATTAGTATCATTATTAGTAGCTGTAGCAGCAGCAGCAGTGGTAGTACAATAATAGTAGTAGTAGTAGTAGTAGTAGTAGTAGTAGTAGTAGTAGTAGTAGTAGTAGTAGTAGTAGTAGTAGTAGTATCGTCGTTGTTGTTGTTGTTGTTGCTTTTTGCGAGTGTTATTGTTATTTCTTTGTCTTATTCCATTACTTTATTGACTTCTAGTTTATTTATTATATTTTTTAAGCCTACATTCATCGGGAACCACTTGGTATCTGTCTGGAATCTGCAATGGTTTTGCGTAGATAGTCCTCCAGAGAAGATATTGTTTCCCAAAGAAGTGCAATAATAGTAAACATGAATATATAAATAAATATCTCTCCTTCCCTATATATGTGTATATATATATATATATATATAT
>NC_068990.1:80598248-80602743 GCF_001194135.2 Octopus bimaculoides | reverse complement strand
AGAGAGGGAGGGAGAGAGGGAGGGAGAGAGGGAGGGAGAGAGAGACGCACACACTCAGTAACACATTTATTTGAAACGGAGACGGGTCTTGTTAGTAAAAGCATGAATTGTAGATTGGGTTATATATTTAATGGAATATAACTTTATGGAAGGCGTATATATTTCTTTGGAAACTAAAGGGTATATACACGATTGAAATAGTATTTTCCATTAAACATTCTATCTATCTATCTATCTATCTATCTATCTATCTATCTATCTATCTATCTGTCTGTCTGTCTGTCTATTTATCTATTATTATTATTATTATTGTTGTTGTTGTTGTTGTTGTTGTTGTTGTTGTTGCTGCTGCTGTTCAGATCACTGCTTGGAATCGAAATCAGAACATGGCGTATTGGTTAAGAGCGCAGGCTGCTGCTCCCAAGATTCCGTGTTCAATTGCAAGCAGTGATTTGAACAATAATAATAACAACAACAATAACAACAACAACAACAACAGTAATAATAATAATAATAATAATAATAATAATAATAATAACAATAATTATATCGAAAAATACCCAGGTTCGGAATGAGAACCCAGGTTCGAAATTTCACCAAGACACCTGATGAAGGCTGGAGGGTATATCAGCTGAAACCTTGTGTTAACAACAACCAAGATGAGGACAAATATCCGTCAAATGTAAATGATGTAAATAATGTACATAATTCCTCATCTTTTAAATACAGAACAGAAAAGAATTAGTTTTCTTAACGAAACTGTACCCAACTGCACACACCATACGTCATACTTCAATATATCATTCGTTATCTTCGCAACACCTTGTATACTGTCTTATAAATCATGCAGGATGCAATTTATTTTCTATCGTACTTCGTACTATACAATATGAATAATATATTCCGCATGGAATATACTTCATACCGTATTTTATCTTACACTCAATTCATAGTAAAATACATGCAGCACAGATCATACATTATGCAGGTTAAGTATAGCATATATCTGTACTGTGTAAATCGTAATTTCTAGAGTAAATTAATGAATGCACCACGGCAGAATGGTAAATTAATGAATGCAACATAGTATAATTTCTGCATGGTCTGCAATCCTTCCAAACCGTATGAGAAAACTCAGTAGGTAAAAACTGTGTGGAAGTCCATGTAATTAAAAGGTACGACTTTACTGCAACGATTCTACCACGAAAATACTAATCTAATTAGCAGGTAACTCAGTTGATTGTACAAGTGAATCATTTTCAATGATCCAGATAGCGATTAATTAACATATTATAATACATTACAGGATAAGAGCAAGATGGCGAGCATTCAACTCGGTGAAGGATATGCTGAAGGTGAACCTAGACAAGACAACTCGTGCCAATCTCTTCAAAAGCACAGTCTTCTCGGCAGTGTAACATGCATGTGAGACTTGTGCCTTGACGAAAAGAGAATATCGTCTTACGGCGCAGAGAGCCATGGAAAAGTTGATGTTGGGAATCTCGCTGAGTGATCAGATGCGGGACGAGGAGATCGGGGATAGAACTGGTGTGAAGTACGTTGTAGCAGTATACCACCACGCAAATCTACGACGGGTCAGTCATGTCGCAATGTTCACAGGCAATCTGTGGACCTGAGCAGTTGTCGAGTAGTACCCGCGTTTACGGAAGAGACCGCTCGGATGTCCTCCATTCAGGTGGGAAGATGATTTAAGAAATATGTTTGGAACAACGTTGAGGAAAATGGAAGGGAAGGATCTATAACAAATACCACTTGCATATCGGCCAGTTCATTACCCTGGATTATTACTTGTATAAAAATGAAACAAAATAGTATCACAGTTAATATGTACTACGCAATGCACCAGCAAACACAACACATAATAGATTCAATTTTTACAAAACGCTAAATCATTTTGAAACTTACTTAAATTTAATTCCTAACACCATTTCGGAAACAATACCACGAGTACAAACAAGATGAATGGATAAACTGTAAACTGTTTATAAATTAATGCAGTGAAGTTATGAAGTTAAAGTTTAGAGAAACAATGACAATCATCTGAAAATTATAATATCATAAATTAGATCGCTTTGCACCTTGCCATGGAGCTAGATTTCGTTTTATCCAAAATCTTAATTCGTTTCCAAGGCAATGTTGTGACGTTATTTTATTGCTCGTACTTAATTTGTCAAAGAAATGCATTTATATAGCAAACAATTGTTTCACTAGTGTATTAGACGGTACTTGATTTCCTTATAGAACATAATATAAAATAATTACTACTACTACAATGGTTTCAACATTCAGTACGTTAGTGAACAAATCGAAATCGAAATAAAGCAACACATTGCAATAGAAAAGATACGTAAATGAAAATAACAAGAAAGCAGTTGCTGAATTAAAATATAATTTTGACGCGCGATACACACTTTTGCGACTTGTTTGAATTTA
This sequence comes from Octopus bimaculoides, assembly GCF_001194135.2. NCBI lineage: Eukaryota > Metazoa > Mollusca > Cephalopoda > Octopoda > Octopodidae > Octopus > Octopus bimaculoides. The sequence goes on along the minus strand of NC_068990.1, from coordinate 80,600,289 downwards.
TTTTGCAATAGAACTTTGAAATCTAATTGGCTATATATCAAAGAGCAATGGGAAAGCACTAAACTATTTATGAATCAATCCAGCGAAGGTATAAAGTAAGACTATAAACACTAGATGACAATCTACTGGAAAATATTCCAGAAGTATTAGAAATATTCATCATAAATATCAACGCGAGCATAGTGTAAAGTAAAGCTAATCCAATTTCAAAGGAGACATGCTGCCTAAAATATTAGAATGCTAAAATAAACTAAATTGAAAGAAAAAAATATTAGATGAAAGAGACCTGCTTAAATACTTCAAATAGGATGAAATACATTGAATATTGCGTACATCAAATAAAGTGTAATCTTAGAAAGAAATATGACCGATGATCACCACAAATTATCAAAATTTATGATGTGCTTTACGATTTACATCTGAACTAAAAGCCAACAATAAAATGATAGAATGGATTAATATAAACAAGCATAACAATGTAAATGCTAGAACAGCTATCAACTGCCCAAGCTTAAATCGATCCGCCATTTTAAACTTGATAATGAGGGAATATTTTGAATATTGTTTTCATTTCCACTAAAGGTGATGTACCTTCCATATCTTTATAAAAGTAAATTAAATCATACAGAAGCAGTTATTTCCCAGTCCCTACGTTTCGAAGCTGAACTTTTTACTTGCTAACAATATTTTCGTAATGTCATTTCTGAAATATAAATATTTAAATTCAACATTAATTATTTTTATACAATAAATCTTAGCTGACGATATCATCTCCCAAATATCTCCCCTCATCACGCCTTATTTTAGACAGAAATATTACACTGTATCTAAAAGTGGTTTATAACAGCTTCCTTCTCTCGATTTGTTGCAGCAGGTATGCATCCTAACTGATCTTTGCCATTTATTTATATAAACTGAATGACCCTCATCCCAAAACTAATTGCAAATTTCGTAGACATTTTATGAAATATCGTCTCATTCAACCATTTCATGCTCACTAACATCACTATTATTTTTATCTCCGTATTATTAAACATTACAGCCTACGACACAGGTAAAACAAAAAAATTGTTTCCAGTTTCATAGATTCAAAATTATTATGGATTGCAATTAGTAAAACACTGATCTATTTATCATTAACATGCGTTCAACTAGAAATATATCGACTTTCATGACAGTCATGCACAGCTGCTCATAGAAAGCAGAGAATTTTTGATGATATTTTAATATATACTGGGTAACAATATAAAAAAACATACATGGGCCAGTGGTTATAATGATACCTCGTTTAGTACAAAATAGGAATCAATAATAACAGTAGTCTTTCATTAGCATTAGGATTTTAATTGAAGCCGCTTTCCGTTGAATAATATCTGCTTAATGTTGAATTTCTTTGTCATTGAACGTGCATAAATACCTTGTTATTTGATTTCTGTAGTAAATATGAATAATAATAATAATAATAATAATAATAATAATAATAATAATAATAATAATAATAATAATAATAATAACAATAATGATAATAATAATAATAATAATAATAATAATAATAATAATAATAATAATAATAACAATAATGATAATAATAATAATAATAATGGTTTCACATTTCGGCACAATGCCAGCAATTTTCGCGAAGGAATGGAGTCGGTTACATCGACCACATTGTTCAACTGGTGCTTATTTTACTGAAAGCAGAAATGATAAATGGCGAAGTCGACTTTGACGGAATGTGAACGTAGAACGGAAAAAGCCGGAAGAAATAACGCAAAGCATTCTGTCCGAAACAGCAACAATTCTGTGAGGTCGAATAATACTATATGCATGTATGTATATACGTATGTACGTACACACACATACATATATTTATATACATATACATGCGCATATATATATATATATATATATATATATACACACATTCATATATATATATATTTCGTTTGGGGATTTGGTTTGCAAAATTCTTTTTTTGAGTTTGTGTGTTAAAGTTTATTCTGTTGTGTCTGGGGAGAGTCATTCGCTTTTAGTGCCTTAT
>NC_068990.1:80589597-80598044 GCF_001194135.2 Octopus bimaculoides | reverse complement strand
TATATATATATATATATATATATATATATATATGTACATATATTCATAACGATTGATCATTTCTACTATAGGCACAAAACCTGAAAATTTGGGGGATGGGGTCAGTCGATTAGATCGACACCAGTACGTAATTGGTACTTAATTTATTGACCCCGAAAGGATGAAGGCAAAATAGACCTCAGCGGAATTTGAACACAGGATGTAGCGTTGGGCGAAATACCGCTAAGCATTTCGTCCAGCGAGCTAACGGTTCTGCTATCTCACCGACTTATATTCATTAACAATTGATTGTTCCTGTTTTAACTCTCCTTAAAACCAGGAAGAACTGATGTAGCCCTACGATAATGAGAAATGAACGGTTATAATAGGTTGAGAAAATTAGATGTTATTATCAACAGCGTTATAACATTTCTAAACTACACAAAAGGTCAACTGAGGTTATTTAAAAAGGATACTCAGTGCATCCGTATTTTTCCCTCTTTATGTTTTTGCACCATAAATGTAAACACGATTCTATGAATAAATTCCGAGAATCAGGTTAATGGTTAATGCGCTCAGTTACGCATTGAATGCGTTCGGTTACGCATTGCTATCAAAGAGGAAATACAGTATAGCGCGTTGGAAATAAAAAAGAAAAGCACCAACTGTTCGGACTCCGCCTCTTGAAACCTGGATCTTTCAGCTTCACTTCAGCTCCGGCATTAATGTTATTAAGAAATGTGTGAATATGAAAGTGTAATATTCTCTCTCAACAATAAATAACAAGTTTGTGAGTTGCATTCATCATCATCATAATCATCATCATCCACCTAGAACATCATCATCAAGAACAGCTGCAAGTCATTATAATCTGGCAGGAATGATGGCAGATTCTCAGAGTTGTGAGAGCGTCGGAAGCAATGCCTTAAAGCATTTCGCGGTACTACTCAAGGTTATGAGTTCAAATCCAGTCCCAACCTTGCCGATACCATCTTAGCTCTCATCCACTTTGAAGGCTGATGAAAGAAAGTACCGGGCAAGTATTAGAATCAAAATGATCCATTGTTTCACAACCTTAGTTTCAAGCGTTTTGCATGTCTTAGAACCGAGTAGTATTACTGTGGTTACAAGCAACTTACGCATGTGTCCACTATATCGTCCTGGGAACCATCGAGTTATCTATGCACTGTTGCGTTTCCATAGTGTAACTTCGTTGCTTTGCTGAGTTGTGTTTATTTTAACATTTCAGATATAGTTTCAATATTCTACCTGTTTATATTGTAGAATACTCGTAATTTAATTTGTTTTATTTTGGTGAGGGGAAATTTATGTGTTGCTGTTATTTTATCGAGCGTCGATTATACAAAATTACGTTGTGATTTTTTTAACGGGATGTGGTTGAGCAGAGCATTTGTGTTGTTGTTATTTAATTCCAGGTCAATCCTCATCGTGCATATTTATGATCAAATATTACAGAAATAATCGTCTCACACTTCTATTTATATCTCTTAGTGTCCCCTACGCCTTTCCAAGAATATAGAATATAATTCGAGTGAGGTTTCCTTTATTATTTCTAACTGGTCGATCGACTACATAACGACTTTCACGGCATTCTTTTATCTTGTGTGCAGTAGATGTGCAGAGTATCTTATGTGTCAAATATATTATCTTTTTGTGTCGGATGGTGACTGTATTGGAGATGTGATGTATAGATTGCGATATATTATTGGAAGCTAATTGTATAAAATGCGTGCTGTGTTAATTGTTATATCATTAGCAATCGATTATTGAAGTGTATGCTATTTGCTATTTTATTTGGTGCTGATTGTATAAGCTACATGTCGGGTGCAGTAGTGTACTCTACGTAATTGTACGTCTGAATTAATGGTGGCTTGTGTAGGGTGAAGTCTGTAATTGTAGGGTTGCAGGGTGATTGTTTGGACCACACATGACATATTTGTATTTTTAGTGCTTTCGCTTATAATTCCAGCTTTAATTATTGTTGGACGTATTTTCCTCCTTTCATACCTCACACATTTTCTCCCCACACACCACTAATTCTTTTGTATCTCAAGATTAGTCTTCTTTGAAAGTTGTTTTCTAAACATTTTCCTGGGTAATATATAGTTAAAATGGGATCGCGCTGTTTGTCAACGTATACATATATTCGTTGCAGTCCTTGATGGCTTTATTTGTAAGCTTTGTCTATAATTTTTCTCCCAGATTATTGTGCGAAGGTTGTATTTTGTGCATCAAATGCTGAAACTACTTATCTACTTTCATGTCTAAAAGTCGACATATTACCTAACTCGATCGTATGTGACGATATATACAGATCATGGCAAGGATCGGACCGCCAGATGTGCTGTGTCTTATAGTCTTTTCCATTGTACTGAACGCTTATTCTGCATTTAATTTTAGCCTTTTATTTGTTGTTGATATTTAGTGCTAGAAATTGAGCATACTCAGTTAAAATTAAACCCTCCCTTACTGTTTGAGCGTTGTAGATGTCACCCCGTTGTAAATCCCTTCTTTGTATCCTTTAAGCTGTTATAAATTTTGGCTTTAGTATACAACCGATATTGGTGTATTTACATTCCCGTAACATAGTCGTTCGGCAAATATGACCGATAGAATAAGTACTAGGCTTACAAAGAATAAGTTCTGAGGTCGATTTGTTCCACTAAAAGTGGTGCTCCAGCATGGCTGCAGTCAAATAAATGAAACAAGTAAAAGAATAAAAGAATAGTCCGCGGAAACGAAAATCACTTTTCACATAATGTACCTGTAAACTCATGGCTAACATATTAACTTATTCATTTTTATATTTGTTTAAGTGGATCTGATCAAGTATTTTTTTGCCCCCACTTAATTGTCTCTTATTTATTGTTTTCAGTCTTAATCATTTTGCCTCCTCGAATTGTAGTTTCCTCCCATTTGACTATTCCCTCGGTCATTTTTATGTCTTGGCGCAATTTATAAACAACTTTACTGTGTCTTAATAGGATTTTTTTCTATCGTGTAAATATATTATCAGCGTTCATATCTTGGAGTTCGTTCATAGACTGACAATAGCATTAATAGCCAATGGCGATTTCCTTCAGCAGATATTAAAATGTGGCCATTGTTATGCTGAGGATTAAAGGAGCTTAAAGTATCGTAAGAAGGACAGTGCATTTCCTCCTACAATATATACAAGTATATTAAAGATGAAATGAAACATATCTTTGTATACCATATAATGGAGAGTTATTTATTGTCGACGAAAGAAGTTTGATAATGTCCTGCCGCTTTCTCCTTTGCTTGTCAAAGTCTCATCTCTGTTACTCGGGCTTATGATTATGCATTAGTTTAAAATGAATTAGTTTAAAATTAAGAACGAGATGGATAGGCTTGTTCTTACGCCACACACTGCTTGGGGTACAATCAAGCATATTAGAAATAAAGTTAATTCTTTCTTCTCCCTCTTGTATGTAGAGCAGTACGAATATGTGTAAAGTGTACACCTTGCTAGGATGATATTGGGCTCCAAGGACACACAAGTCCTAATGCCTCTCGTAAACATCAGGCCTATGACAGAGGGCGCGGTAGAAAGAGAAAAAGAGAGAGAGAAAAAGGGGGAGTGAGAGAAAGAGGGAGAGAGAGAAAGAGGGAGAGAGAGAAAGAGAGAGATGCCTCGTTGGATGTGCTGAGGGAAAACCGTGAGTTTTGCTGGGCAAAAAGGTAAACTTAATATCTACATGAGTCACAGAAGGGCCATTTAAGGGATTTCTCCTAGAAAAGCTGAAAGAGATCACGCAGAAGAGACAATAGTAGCAAAAATGGTTTTCTGAAATATTGGAGCTACACTACAGTTTTAAAGACACGAACAGCCGCATCTCCAAGGATGGTCCCAAAACCCGCCTTCTATCAGCCGCGGAAACCAACAAAAACTCATGAAAAGAAAAGGCTGTATTTTAAGAAATATATTACAATCAAATGAAACCGGTATATCCTAAAGGCTTGTGATGTTGTCTACACTAACACACCAAGAAAATGTTTTTCACTTGTTGAAGTAATATACTAGCAATATAAATCGATCAACTTTTCTCTGTGATGTCTTTCATCAATTCTATTTCTGAGAAATTAGATGCTCCATTTCCATAAAGTCGTATATCTCAATAGCTATCGTTCTTGGGAGTAGTTTTCACATCAGCAGTAACTGTATATTAGATCAGATATTGCTCGTCTTGTTATCTTTTTCTTTCAGTATATTTCTTTATTATCTCATACTTTATGATACGTCAAGTTATTGAACACCATTCGAATCTTGTTTTACAGTTTTATGTTTTCATTTTCAAATATATACATGACGTCTCGTTTCCTTCTATTTCGATACAACCAAACACGCGTTAGAAAAACTATTTGTAATCACCTAATCAACTTATATGCTCAGACAAAATGTATTGCCTTTTACTTGTTTCAACACATATGTTTCAAATAAATAATTGCTGTTAATATTTCTATGCAGTTTAGTCCTGATTCAATCTTGATCCAAAACACTTATGAATATAGCCATCTCAGTCGTCATTATCCCTTCCAATTTTCAAATATAACGTTCCTAGAACCATATTAGGCAATGTGTTATCCATACCACATATCAAAACTAATACTATAAAGTTGAACTGATCTTTCTCTCGTTCATTGACAGTGTGCTGCCATTTGAAACATATTTTTGTCATTTTACGTATATAGCAGATTCACCTGAAAATACTTCATGTCAACCATGCGATGTGCGATTTTCAGCTTTTCACGCTCCTGTAGGTATCAGCATTATTCTCTGAATATATTCTTCTTTTCCTTTTGTATATATTTATTTCGGCTATATAATTCTTTGTATACTTTTTTTCATTGATATGCTATTTTCATTTGAAAAATATATCCCCATCATTGTCAATATGGTTTCCGCTGTTGTGGCGGTCATTGTAATCGCTATCGTCATTATCACTACTACCACCACCACCACCACCACCACCACCACCACCACCACCATCATCATCATCATCATCATCATCATCATCATCATCATCATCATCATCAACATTTTCATCATCATATACCTCATAAATACATTTGCAACAACGATTAAGACATGCTACATATCTCACCCTCAGAACAGTGTCCTCATATCATCACTAATAGGAAAACCATTAGCTTCCATCAGACTCTTAACTACAGTTTTAGAATCTCATCAACGTTTCACACTCTCACGGTCGGAACCCAGATAATTACATGACTAGCAGAAATACCGGCTGTCACAGACAGCGCACTGCAAGCGGGTGGCTTTTCTTACTGTACGCATGGCCGACTGAATGAAATCGGGTTTGAATTACCTCATTGGACACTTTTTGCATAATACTTACGCTGAAATCCGTATGGACCATCCAAGAATAGCAACTTCCGAGGGGCTTGGCAATGAAAATTGTCAGTATCCACGTTTCACACGTTAATCGGTGTAAAATATCTAGATGCGTTGGCCGACATTATTAGTTGAGCCATCCCCAAAGCCTTAAAGTCAGTGGTGATGATTAATAGTTAAACTAGTTAGTTTAATCATTGTTCTGTGTTTAAACGCCCCGAAGGATTTTGATTAATGCATGGTACATTAATTAAGTAGCTGCAAGTGGTGTTAATTAATATAAGCCTGAATTAAAATCTGGATACAACACCAGAGGCCATACCACTTACACGTTTGTTTATGCTATAGATGTATTGAAAATATGTACGCCACATCTGATACTCATTCTTATATGATAGAAAGCTTTACGACTAAGCAGACGGATAGGTGGATGGGTAGCTACTTGGCACATACTGACATGTACTTAGAGGAAATAATAACTCTATCTATCTATCTATCTATCTATCTATCTATCTATCTATCTATCTATCTATCTATCTATCAACTTCCGTATGTTTATCTATCTTACTCAATCACTCTGTCTCTCAGTATATATACACACACACACACAAACATATATATGCACACATACACACTTATTTATACATACGCATACGTATACATTCATATACATACGTATATATACATACATGCCTTCCTTTTTACCTATGTATTTGTATGTACCTATATGCAGTCAATTATATGGAAGAAAATATACATTTTTTTTCTATCCACGTGAATATACACATACGCGTGTGTGATGAATGTGTTTTTTTTTTGTATTTGGTGGTATATGAACCATGCTGGTTCTTGCTTGCTTATTTATATACATGCGTGTGTAAATAACACATGTGTTGAAAGAGATATGAAGCGAAAGAAAGAAAAAAAATAAATGAAAGGCATGGATAGAAAAATACATAAATACGAGTCTGTGCAGGTGCGAGGCAGATGATTTAGCTTTGTCTAGCACAGAATGCTAATTAATGCAGTAAATGTATTGTATAATTAGATTATTCCAAGTATTACGAGCTCCATTAATCTCCATCTACGTGTGTCACTGACAATGTTGTGAATAGAATTTCTATAAGTACTCAAACAATCTGAGAAACTTAACGAGGTGATAATACACAGCATTCTAGTGAACCTGTTGGCTAGTAAATACAGATTCATGCAACTGACTGAGATTTTAAATAACGGAGAGTATGTTCGCATGTGCGTATTTATATGCGTATGTGTACTCACGTGCAAATACAAATGTCGCTTTCAAAGTAATAATAATAATAATAATAATAATAATAGTAGTAGTAGTAGTAGTAGTAGTAGTAGTAGTAGTAGTAGTAGTAGTAGTAGTAGTAGTAGTAGTAGAATAGACAACACACCAGAAAGTGGTAAGTGCAGAATCTGTGGACAAAACGGTGAAACTGTATGGCATATTACCAGCCAATGTACGCCACTAGCCCAGAAGGAATATAAGAGACGCCACGACAATATACCAAGGCTTGTCCATTGGACACTTTGCAACAAGTATGGACTTGACAGAGCGAATAATTGGTACGACCACAAACCTGAAGGCATCGTCGAAAATAGAAATGCAAAGATCATATGGGATTTTATGATTCAGTGCGACCATGAGATAGTGAATAGGAAGCCGGACATAGTTTTAATTGAGAAAGAAAACAAACTATGCTGGGTTATAGATGTAGCATGCCCAGCTAACAACAAGGTATACGATAAGGAAGAAAAAAAGTTGAGAGATATGACAGTTTAGCTTGGGAAGTTAAGCAGTTGTGGTTGATGAAAAAGGTAGCAGTAGTACCAATAATTGTTGGAGCCCTGGGAACAGTGAGCAAAAATCTTGAGAAGTACGTGGAACAAATAGGGGTTGCAATAAGGGTGGAGCACCTGCAGAAAACAGCACTGCTAGGAACCGCTCGAATACACCGGAAGGTGCTCGAATAATAAGAGGTGTTACCTTAGTTCACTGGTAGTGAACAGCTGACACTGCAAAACATCTCCAGCGTAAGTTAGGTACAGAGAGTCCACACTGCCTGAAGGTCGCGTCAATTATTTTCTTGCCTTCCTGTTAATGCGTTGGAGTTCTGTAGGACTGCAGTTAATGATATTAAAACTGAATTGGACGACTGAAATTGCCACAAGTTTAATAGCTTTGAATTTTAGGGTTAAGTTCAGTCTTCAGTATAATTCTTATTCTATAATATTCCTTTCTTATTATAGTCTTGGGCTTTTTTGCAAATTGTTGACGGGATACATTGTTTGTCAGATCCTCAGACGTCGTACCCGTCGGGAACACACACACACACACACACACACACACACACACATACATACGTGTGGCCAGCTCGCGGCCTTATTAGCTCTTCCTACTACCAAACGAAGTTGAACAAATACGTCAGATATTTTACAACTGTTTCCCCACCATACTGCAACTATACACTATAAACTAATTCACTAGAGTTCAAACCAAGTCTGTATCTATGAACAAAGATCAACATTTCTTTTAATACGAAAGACAGTTCAGATGGACAGCTTTGGATACTGAAGTTCCGTTAGAGCATGTGAGTCGGTTTCTCTGATCTTACTCTTAACAGTTGTGACTTTATAACTCATTGGATACAGACTGTATGCGTTTTTAGTAAGATTGCAACATAAGGATTCATATAATCACAAGTGATTTACATTCTTGTATAAAAGACATGATCCTTACATCGTTCTACCCACAAGTTCCGGCACGAATTGTATAGAATGTGTCTGTGCTGGACCATTGTATCTAAACGAGCCAATGTTAAAATTTAAGCGTATATTCTTACATACAAATCTAATATATACGTACATAAACACAGAAATGCACACATCTACATGTATACGTACATATATAAATATGAAAATATAATATACATACATCTAATATGCTAATGCACTTGCAAATCAAGTCAAACTCCTCTCACACAGAGGTAAGGTAAATGCATATGTATATGTGTGTGTGAGAGAGAAAGTGTGTAAACCTATAAGA
>NC_068990.1:80588675-80589587 GCF_001194135.2 Octopus bimaculoides | reverse complement strand
TTACATACAAATCTAATATATACGTACATAAACACAGAAATGCACACATCTACATGTATACGTACATATATAAATATGAAAATATAATATACATACATCTAATATGCTAATGCACTTGCAAATCAAGTCAAACTCCTCTCACACAGAGGTAAGGTAAATGCATATGTATATGTGTGTGTGAGAGAGAAAGTGTGTAAACCTATAAGAAATTATATGAGAAGATATATATAAGTACATGAAGAATTATATGACAAAATTAGTATAATATATTCCACATAATGAAAAAAATAGTTAACGATTCAATGCTGTTATTATTCCAGGCAAAAAGAATTAATTGAAATGAAACTAGTTATTTAAATATATCAAACAACATTTAGAAAACTGCACGTCGTTCATACGAAACTGAAATAGACAATTAAAGCAACGGGAATCTAAATTAATAAAATAAAAATTATCAGCTTACTGTGTTTATTGGTTAAAAATAATATCACATTGGCTTCGAAACTATGAAACACACACGCGCGCACACACACATACATACGCACAACAAACACACACATAATCATACAGAGGCAAACAATTAATGAATTTTTGGGCAATATTTTTGGACCTTATGTAAGGAAGCTGGTAAGTGTGCTTCGCTATATTCTATATTACAATTGATAAAATATAGCCTTGTAGATGGGTAATAGGCTATGGGCTAAACGTTGCTTCACTGTATTTTGACGACCAGCGTGACGAAGAAGTGTCTATAAATCGATGCTAAGCAATTGTACCATGAGACAGGCATTCATTCGCATTGCCTCATTATTAAAGTTCATCTCGTTCATTGACATAAATCGGCAAAATACATTCACACAGATATGCATATATACATATATATAGTATATATATTTATATATATATATATAT
>NC_068990.1:80585592-80588139 GCF_001194135.2 Octopus bimaculoides | reverse complement strand
TGTGTGTGTGTGTGTGTGTGTGTGTGTGTGTGTGTGTGTGTGTGTGTGTGTGTGTGTGAGTTTATTTATAGAAAAGATAGTGAGAAAGCACATACACTACAGCTCCATTGAATAAATGTGATTTACTTTAGTGCAAATTCGATCTTAAAAATATAAAACTACCCAGCGCTGAATGATGATACTGCTCAGTAATTGACAACTTTTCGATTTGTATTTGGAATATGCGAATGATTGCGATAATTTTGGTCTCCTAGCATGAAGTAAATTTTCCCCATGCTGTTTCTAAAGCTCTAAACTGTTCGTGTTTAACGTCAATATTTCCAACATTGTGCATTTCTGCTATGTTGACACTTATCACTTACTAAGGATTTTAAAAACCTATTAACTTCTCGTATTATTATTGTTCACATGAATTTCTGTTGTAATTAGTTGGATATTACAGATATGCACCTTAATTTGTTATGTAGATTATGATTTTTCGAGATTATATTGCTTGCTTGCGTGTTGTCTTTCACAACATCTATGGAAGCTTTCCGGATATATCTCTCTTGTTAAATGATTTTATTGCTGTTTCTCTTGCAAAATTTACTTTTAACTATTCAGTGATACGAACGAATACACACGGTGTCTGTATAATTGTATATAAAATATAAAGAATTCAACGATGCATTTTCAATCTTTAGAAAAAAAAAAATATATATTAACTGAACGCTTTTCACATTTTTGTGATATTTAACTCAAAGTGCTTTTGCTTGATTTAAGTTTTGATTGATTAAAACTGGGTCATGTCAGAGGGTCATGTTAGTACGTGAACGATAGTCATAGCAAACGTAAGAGCTGCATTATTTCAGTGAATGTGTCATGTGACAGTATTGGTAGCTATTAAAAAATATGTTCGCTTATTAGGTACCGCACAGTATGGGAAGTTACGGCGCCAATAGTCAAGTATTTAGTGAATAATTTGGCGCCAACACGTTATTCCTTATGGATTTTGGTCGTTTGTTGTATGCACATCAATATTCAGTTATTTCTATATTCAGTTATTTCTATTTCGATCTTCAGTTTGTTCCTCCCCAACAAGCCTTCATCTCATGGAAACATTGATACTATATTGCCAGTACGCTTTAAGATGATGTATGTATGTATGTAATGAGAGATAAAGAGAAAGATGAAGTGAAAGATAAATAGATAGAGACAGAGGGGGGAGTGACAGAGGGGGAGAGAGAAGGGAAGAGAGAGAGAGACAGACAGGCAGAGTTGGTAACAGACACAGAGCAGAGAGAGAGCTGTGAGTCTCTTTAATTGGAGTTGGTTTAGACATTTCTCACTTCTTTCGGGTGACATGAAACGCTCATCATTGATCACCAATACAGCATATCATCGTCACACGATAAGCTGTATCGTTTAAAACTATGAATGTTTAAACGTGAAACATTTTTCTGGAGAGAACCAGAAACCTAGAAATGGTAAAATTAAATTAATAAATTAGAACAGATGTTTTATATACAACAAATATTTCTAATTGTCTCTCTTATTGATCAAGTAATCGAAATTACAAGCACGAATCAATAACCGGCCTATAACATATTTTGTTTCTGTGTTTCGCTTTATAGTTTCAATTGATATGAAATGAAATGACAATAATTCGAAATTTAAGAGAAAAGAAAAAAAATTCGTTTAGAAGGTAACTTGGAAACAAATGCGATTAGGATGAAATGACAAGTATGTGAATCTCTAACATAGATATGCAAATGCGATTAAAAGATAATGATCACTGGTTCAAAGTTTTCGCTTATTGTTATTGTATTACGAGGAAACAAATTAGAAAATAACCCCAAACTTCAACTCTCGCTTCAACTCTAGCTTCAGTTATAAGCATTATTTAAAAGATAATGAGGTAAGCGTACTATTACTAATATGTATGTTTCTGACTTCTCATTTTAAACTCATTGTTTACATAGCTGCTTCAATTCATTTTTTTGTTCACAACTACCTGTCAATGTAGGTCTCGAATACCGATTAAGTCCTGCTGTCTTTACTACACCTTCGTTAATCATTATAATGCAATGCTTGCTGTAGGATCAAATCATATTTTTAGTTATAGTTCCGTATGCAAGACTCATAAACGAAGACAATGCGCAAACGTAGTTGACAATATGAATGTACATGTTCTACACTGGATTAATTAATTCTGTAGAAATGTAATATTTGTCTGCGTTCATTGCGATTTTTGTTTAACTAACATGGCTGCTTTGTTTTCGGTTTTTGAAAAATTGCAAATTTTAAAATTAGTATTTTTCGATCTTATTATGATCGACTTGTTTTATCTGCAGCCTCTAACTAATTTCTACCATATTCGTAATTAAATACTTTTCAAATAACTTCTCGAGGTGCCTATCCCAAGAAAAATTCAGAGAAAGAATGAAATATAAATGCCTAAAAATTTAATGATATTAACAATAATGAATTAATAATAATAATAATAATAATAATAATAATAATAATAACAACAATAATAAAAGGCATGTGTGTATATATATATATATA
>NC_068990.1:80578280-80583603 GCF_001194135.2 Octopus bimaculoides | reverse complement strand
ATATATATATATATATACTACCTATTGATAGTAACCTTTTATCCCCATCAATAAATTTTGTTCCAATATAGTCAATATGTAATTTACTGCAGTTATTTACTGGATTTGCCATTGAGACTAATGTAAGAGTATATTAATTCTGTCCATGAATAAGTCTATATTCAAATAAATTTCAACTAAGTCGTTTTTACTTTCAACATAGTAATGTCAACAAAATATTACTCATAATATATTTAGTTTAATTCAAATCACAATTTGTTTTTATCTCCCACAAAATGATTTCTTTGATATCTAGATAATAAGAAAAAATCTTATATTCCCAATCAAACCCACATAGTATAAAAATCGAATAAAATTCGAATCTCAAGATTGAGGTTTCATTTTCAGCTTTGAAAAAATTTTCATGCTCGAGACTTGTCGTAAGGCGAAAATGAGTACACTGTTCTTAAATAGGAAATTATGCGCCTGCCTCTCTCCTGACACACACATGTCCATCATGTCGAGGATGAAAGCTGATTACTCACCTGGTAAAATTAAAACTTTAATCTCACTTACACATATACTTTTAACACACACACATACACACACACACACATACACAAACACACACACATACACACACACACGCCCACAGAGCTAGTTTCCAATTGAATGTATGTCCTCGTTGTACTTTTGCATTTCGTAATGTCTTTGATTTTCTGAAAGTTACATCTACATTCCAAATCCTACATATACTCTTTGCAGCACATTTGTTTTCTGTTATTACTTCCTTTACAAGTATTCCACGTTTCACTTGATACATTTCTCGGCATTTCTCTTTAGAACAGGATCCACTGAGAACGTTCTCCCCAAATCAGTAACTGATTTTCAAATGTACTACTAAATGTAGAATAACCATACCATTGTCATACATCTTACAACGCTCACTGAAGACTTAGAAAGACTAAAAATATTCTCTCTGAAATAAGAAATTAAACAGAATTGATGAGGTCTACGCGAATGTAAGATATACGCATGATAGAATCATGAACACAAGCGTTACGGATCCATTTCTTTTATGGCAATACAATGTCGTAGTTCATTTTTCAATAAAATATTTTGCCTTACATTCAGTCCAAGGACCTAAAACGTGCAGTGAAAGAGAATTACCAGTCTGATTGCTGTAGATATCCATATTCAGTACCTTACTATCCAGAGTTGGAATATGATACCTATACTATATTGATAAGATAAATTGAAAGAAAATGGAACGTAAATCATGGCACCAACTGCAACGTCATTGATAAATACGCGTAATTCTATTCATATAGATCATCTACTAGAGGTCTTACGAGATTTTTTCTTCATGCTATTTAAATTTTTTTTTTTTTTTGTACGAAGTATTTTACATCAAAATATAATTTAACAGCTGTTTCGAATTATGTAACCGAATGCAAAACCTCTGTCTTCAACATGATGATTCACAAAATCAGATATAAGATATATGAATATATCGGATTTGATTCAATCTGCTTTAACCAGATATAATGATCGTGTATATATATATATATTATATGTGACAGTGGATTTTCATCGATGAGTTCATGAACCTTGGTTCTTTTCCATAAAACCATATATATATATATATATATATATATATATATATGTATATTCATATTATGTAAAATGCTACTACTTACACCCCTATCAGCTTATTGCTTGCATTTTTTTTGTTTTATCTACATAAGTATTAACCCATTACGTCTTTAAACATCTTCAGTGTTTCTTTCGCTCATCTATTTTCATTTACCTCTAAAATTTTGTCGATGTTCAAAATACATTTAGTGTTAACTCATTAACACTAATTGTACAGTTTTACAGACTAAAAGAGAAACGTAAGCCTGGGATTAGTAAATAGAAGCAAACCTAAAAGGCTTTGGATATTAAAAGAGATAAAACACTAGATTTCAACTAAACGGTATATATATAGAGAGACAGACAGACAGACAGACAGACAGAAAGACAGACAGACAGAAAGACAGACAGACAGACAGACAGACAGAAAGACAGACAGACACACAGAAAGACAGACAGACACACAGAAAGACAGACAGACACACAGAAAGACAGACAGACAGACAAGCAGACAGACAGACAAGCAGACAGACAGACAGACAGAAAAGGTGTGAAAGGAACAAATTGTCTATTCTAAAAGTGCTTCGAACCTTTATCATTGATATCCTGCAAACTTAAATAAGAGCTAAATCGATAATTAGATCTCCAAGAATTTTCTCGCATTAGAGGAAATAATTTCTCTTTATGTGTTGATTCGTGAAAAAGTGAAAATATTTCTCTGTAAAATTCGCACATTGGTGGACTATGTTTGAGAGTCTCGACACAGAATCCTTTTATCTCTGTGTTAAGAATTTTCATTGTAATGCACTCAGATTTCTAATAGGGAAAATATTTAAATAAAATAGTTCAAATTAAGATAAAAGAAATGTTAAATGAAGGGAACATGTCCTGCCGTATTTCCAGATGGAAAAGAAACAAATCCTTCTTTTATCTTAATTGATATATTCAATCAATATAATTCCATCTATTTCGCAAAATGTTGCTCAATTACGCGTAAAATTCTTCAGATTTTGAAGCACATGGACACACTATTATTTTTTGCCTTTTTACAATTAATGAAATGTTTTCCCGCTAAACGATATTGCAATATTGTGAAAAGATAATAGTCATTGAGAAAAACTCAAGACTGACCGAAGCTTCCATATTTAGTGCTATATTCTTTTCCTGAGTGACATGAGTCAAGTGTGGTTTTGCATTATTGAGTAGGAGGAACAACAATTTATGACTGACCAATGCTTGGCACTTTTTCTGCAAAAAACTATCTTGTCCCACTAAACAGAGAACATAACGCTTTTTCGATGTAGTCCTGGTGTGAGAATAGTTCAACTTTCACCCAAGAGGACTTTACTTTTCACCCCTCCGGGGTCGATAAAATAGGTATCAGTTACATATTTAGATAGATGTAATTGACTTAGTCCGTTCCCCGAAATTACTGTTCCTGTGCCAACATTTGAAATCATTATATACGAGTACATAAAAATAGCTATTCATTTGTATATTCAAGAAAATTAAACACACCATCACTTATCTTAATATATACATATACTCATATATACGTATAAATGTATTTACATACATACACATAGACAACCTATAGACATTTGCTTCTTTTTCTCCTACTTTTTCCTTAATTATCTTTCTCCTCATTCGCCAACTTCTTTTACACAAAGTTTCTCCGACCAGCCAGTGAAAACGTCCATAAATATGCCTCATCATATGCAAAGGAGTATATTATTACATCATGCGTACATTGCAAGCACCTTGTTCTACCCACAAGATGAACCGGGCAAAATACTTGTAAAATTTGAGAAACGTCAGTAATTCAGTCTGGCTGGACCAATTTCCGGAAGAAATACCAAAAAGGATCAGTAAAGAATTCCTAACTAAATTGGTTGAATTCATCCTACGAAACAACCACTTCATATTTGACAATACGTTTTACCGACAAAAATCCGGAATTCCTATGCGCACAATGAGCTACCTGGAAATAATCATATACCAGGAATCTTTATCTACCTTTGGAAACCCCCTTTCCCAATGCATAAAAGAAAATTGGAAAAGATTCCTAGACGACTGTTTCATACTCCGGAATGAAAACAAATAAACTCCTGAAATTCAAAAGGCTATTGAACAGCGTCAGCCCAAACATACAGTTCACAATGGAGTACAACCAAAATGAGCTCCCATTCATGGATATACTAATTAAAAAATAAACCTAAAAAATAGAAACAGACATATTTTACAAAACTACAGAAGCCAAACAATATCTACTATCTAAATCATGCCACCCAAGACACATCAAAACAGACATCCCCTTCAACCTTGCAATAATAGTGTTAGAACAAAAAAAAACAGAGACTTTAGAATACAAGAACTCAAAGACATCCTAATTGACTGACACTACCCAGTTCAACTCATAGAGGATAGAATCAGACGTGCAACTCAAATCGACATAGAAACCTTCAGCACAGCAACACACCTTCCCCCAAAATACTGTCGTACATATCCACATACAACCCCAGAAGCAAGGAAGTCTTCACGATCATCACCCCAAATTTACCAATGCTACATAAGGACCCCAAATTAAAGGAAATTTTACACATACATAAAAATCATTAAAAACCACACACAACCGAAATCACTAAAAAAGATCCTCATAAAGCAAAATTATTTTCTAAAATAACGGATGCAAAAGTGAAAAAAGGTGGTCGACCAAATTGCGCAACATGCCCAAACGTTCTAGAAGGATCAGAATTCCTTTTCAAAGAGGGACAAAAATTCAAAATCAAATCTGACTTTACTTGTGCTTCAGAAAACTTGATTTATGTTATAATATGCTCGGGCTGCCACCAAAACTACATAGGGTCCACGGGAGATCGCTCAGACGCAGATGCACTCTGCATCGACAGTAGATTGCATTCCCAGAATACAGAATGATACCCTTTAGTGAACATATTGAGAAATGCGCAAAGCAAATACTACCACAAATTGTAATCTTTCCATTCTATCAATGTACCATTGGAACACCAACACAAGTTAGATTAAATAAGGAAACCTTCTTCATTAAAAAATATAAGCCAAAACTTAGCCATTTCTAACATTTTAAAATAAGGAAACTCATTTCATTGAAAAAAATATAAAGCAATTTGATAAATTGATAACGTAATTTGAAATTTGATAAGTTGATAAAGCAATTTGAAATTTGATGAATTGATAAAGCAATTTGAAATTTCATAAGTTTGAAAAGAAAATACGAAACAGGTTATTCCTCCAAAAACAATTTCACTATACGCAAAAGTTTATAACATTTTTCTAACATAACGATTTAAATGTATACTTTAACCATATAACACAAGTTTTCTGTAGTTTTTTCACTTTGTTTTATATTTTATACATCCAACCACGTTCTTTCACATACCAACTCTCTCACCTATATATATATATATATATATATATATATATATATAAATTTAAGGAATGGAGAAAACGCATGTTATAATCGCATACTTTATTCCTACATGTAACATGCGTTTTCTCAACTCCTTAAACTTTTAAATATACTCAAATACCCAAAATTTCAAGGAGTTTCTGCCTTAAAAACAGGAACTACACCACAGTTATTTTGTGTTCTTTGCTACATTGGTTTCTATTAACCCATTTATTCTATCCGAAGAATTTTTGTTCATTAAGATAGAAGAAATACATATAA
>NC_068990.1:80576126-80577676 GCF_001194135.2 Octopus bimaculoides | reverse complement strand
GAGGTGGTGGAGTGGAAGGAGGTGGTGGAGAGGAAGGAGGAGGAAGCTGCCATTGAAGAAACCTATAACTAAACGAATTCTCGACGTAATTTTCATTGTAATATGGGGGATTAAGTAAAACTAGCTTATCTATTATGCCTTTTCGTGTATGTAGATGACCTTATGTGATTTGTAGCTGCTGAAAATACCTATTGAATTGTACTTAGCTGTCTGAATTAAAAACCTATGTATTGCAGAGTGCAGTCACTCGCAGTCAAAAAGTAGGCATTTTCCATGACTGAAACTCACGCAGTTGCACACGAGTCTTGTCAGTCAGTTTCGATCCTGGCCTACACAGCACCAAAGGAAAACAATCGAAGAATACTTACATTAATAGTGTATATTGACTATAAATAAGAATATAAAACTTTACAAAAGTATTAGGATGATCTTTTACTGATCAAGAAATATAAATCCTAAATTTAACCTAGAAGTATTTAAACGCAATGTAAAAGACAGTAAGTTTTAAAATCGGTTATATTCTATCAGAGATGTAACTCTTCTATCAAGAAGGAAAGAAGGAAAGCAAAAGGTTTTCCATCCTCTATATTAGACGACTGGAGTAAGCTGTAATAATAAATGTAAAATAACGGTTGGAAGAATTTTAATTCGAAGCATCCTCGAGAAAATAAATACATGATTCTAATTAGAATCTACACAGAATTGACCATTCTGAAAAAAAATGAAAAAAACTTAGATGTAACAAAAACAGCCCTACATCTTATTGTATGACTTTTTATTCAAAGAAGGAATAAATAATTTATAATTATGGCTCAGGAATGTTGCTGCTCAAAAAGACACTAGTAATTCACAGAACGAAGAAACATGTGTAAGATGAGTGCTGACTGATTAAGTGGATATTACAAAAAGGTACATAGTGGCTAGATACTTTACATAGGAACGAAATCTCTGGCTCTCGGAATTTATTAAGATTGTCAAGACAGAAGCCAAATAATATCACTGGAAATATTGAGAGAAAAGTAAAATTTGCAGCAGCTGAATAAAGTACAACATACCTCGGACGTAGTTTACACACACACGCTAACACGCTTTCATTTACTTGCATATATGTGTGTGTGTGTTTTCTTACTAATACAATTGTTTTGTAACCTACAAAATTGTATAATTGCACGAGACATTGTGAAGGAAGCCTGTTAATTCAGAAGATCGATTCTGCAAATTCTATTTGTGTTCGAAATAAAAATTTTCATTAAAATTTTACATAGTTCATTTCCTGAGATAAGTTGTTTTGTAGTCAAATACACATGCAGACACCTACACACACACAGAGGCAAACGCATACGCACACTCGCGTCCACACACAAGAACATCGATACACTCATATATAATTCTCACTTCGGTGACGTGAAGATATCGGCATCTAACTAGCAGGCATATTGTGCGTTGCGGCTGTGCGACGCATCGACATCTACATGTTTCAGTCTTTGTCGTAGCACCGAAACACACTCTCGTATAGTACTTCGTATATATATAAATATATATATATATAT
>NC_068990.1:80574475-80575572 GCF_001194135.2 Octopus bimaculoides | reverse complement strand
ATATATATATATATATATATATATATATACATGTATACCCACACATATATTCTTTTATTCTATTATTCTTTTACTTGTTTCAGTCATTTTGACTGCGGCCATGCTGGAGAACCGCTTTAATCGAACTTATTCTTTCTAAGCCTAGTACTTATTCTATCGATCACTTTTGCCGAACTGCTAGATTAGGGGGATGTAAACACACTAACATATTCGAGGGGAAATCAAATATTATCCGCACTTTCGCCATAGCATATCTTTATTATTGTCACCACACTAGGCATGCGTGCTTATAGTTGGTACTCTTGTGGTTACGTGATCGGAGTTTGAGCCTGTTCACACCACTTTTCTTTCTGCGTTTGCAGTGTAAGCCTGGCCGCTCCACTAGCAATGTTCACCAAAGAAAACAAGGAGCAGTGATCCGAAAGATGGTAATGGTGAACCGGTTCACCATTAGCATCTCTCGAGCTTGCTGAATCTTCTCAAACACATGTGTATATATATATATATATATATTTTGTCAGCATTGCCCGTACAGAAACTTAAAATCTGGAAAACTTTGGAAAACACCGCTAAGAGTCTCATCTACAATGCTGAGTAGTCCAGAAATAAAGCAAGTGTAAGATCTCCGGCTTCGCATAAAGCGGATGTTATTTCGTAATTTCATCCAAGAAAGTATGTCTAGAAGCACAAAGGGTTTCACTTTCAGCCGTTGACTCTGAGTTCATCCGTCATTTGACAGGTTGTTTGCATCCTGCAGAGTGACTCTTACCAAGCACGCTTGGTAGGAATGCCAATTTAGTCTCTGCTTGCGACATATTTACATACATTATTTATATATACATAACTATAAGTAAATATAGTACACACACACATACACACACACACATATAGGCGCAGGAGTGGCTGTGCTGTAAGTAGCTTGCTTACCAACCACATGGTTCCGGGTTCAGTCCCACTGCGTGGCACCTTGGGCAAGAGTCTTCTACTATAGCCTCGGGCCGATTAAAGCCTTGTGAGTGGATTTGGTAGATGGAAATTGAAAGAAGCCCGTCGTATATATATATATATATATATATATATATATATATATATATATA
>NC_068990.1:80572192-80574404 GCF_001194135.2 Octopus bimaculoides | reverse complement strand
GTATATATATATATATATATATATATATATATATATATACATATATGTTTGTGTGTCTGTGTTTGTCCCCCCAGCATCGCTTGACAACAGATGCTGGTGTGTTTACGACCTTGTAACTTAGCGGTTCGGCAAGACAATCAATATAATATGTACTAGGCTTACAAAGAATAAGTCCTGAGGTCGATTTGCTCGACTAAAGGCGGTGCTCCAGCATGGCCGCAGTCAAAATGACCGAAACAAATAAAAGAATATATATATATATAAGTGGATGTGTGTTTATAAATTACTTCAGTTTTCAGAATCCAGTCGTATGTGTTTGGTGTTTATATAATTATAATATGTTATAATATTAATAATTTAATTAGTTGTATTTTCTACTAAAGCACTTGTGTATGAACTTGTTTGGAGGTGGATGGGTGTACTTACATGGTTAAACCTTAATTGGCAGATAGGTCTGTCCTCTGACATTAGAATCTCACTTGAAATAGTAGCAAAGCAACAATTATCAACATTTTATATTTAATCGGATCCATACCAATTTAGACTGCAACTCATTCGCCAATTTTCAGGTCATATTTTCGCCTCACAGTCAAAGTTTAACCTGACGATTTTCCTGAGTATTTTAACTGATTTTTTGCTCCACCCACTCCACGTATATGCTCATTCATTTTCCTTTCTTTATATTTTCGTCTCTTGAACTTGTATTCGTAGCTCTGGGAATAGGTCGGTGTTTTTGTATCTACGTATCTTTCCGTTATCTTCTACTTCTGCAGTGTTTGTCTACTAGAAATGTTGTCGTAATTTTGATTAATGATTCGCGTGTCATTCTCAAATGTTACAGGTCACCATGATGCACTCTTCACTTATGTTATAGCTGTCGTTTAACCCATGTATGTCCATATTGACTAATCTTATGATTAATAGACGCGAGGATCAGATTTTTTATGCATCAGGAAATATACTGTGCTTTGTGTCATTCCCATTTTCGAAGAACATTGCATAGGTTTGTCGGAATTTTCTCGCTATTTTATGTCAGTAAAATGACCGCCTGTAGGTTTAATAGTAGTTGACTCTGTTTACATATAAATAAAATCAATAGAGCCTTTTTATTGTCACACAAAAAAGGGATGAATACACAACTGTATGTAATAAAAAAAAAACACTAATTGAAATAGTACCAAGTGACAGGATTTCACTTTCAGTTGCTTAATCTATATACTTCTGAATATACCAAAATCAAAGATTTATCCGCATAGCCATTGTGAAACTATATGGAGCTGGATAGTAAAGAAGCTTTATTATATTTGTCTCCCAGTACCAAAAGCTCATAGAAATCTTCTTACCGGACACTTTTTCTACTGTCAACTCTCGTATTTCATAAGATGCATATCTACGCAGTTGTTCGAGTTGATGGAAATAACAATTATATGTACTTCGACATACAACCTGCTATCTTTCCTGATATTTTTTTTAACATTGAGGTATGAATTTAATGGACATTACGTTGTACGTTGTAGAATGTATTACTTGATATGCAAAAATATGGGATTGTAAAGAATGGAATGTCTTTAATCACAGGTCTGGTCTATTAGAGGTACCAAGGACTAAACAATATCATCATTATTATCATCATCATCATTATAATTATCATTATCATCTCCATGAACAACAGGACCAGCAACAAAAACACTGATAACGACAGCAAGTACAAACAGGTTGCTGGCTTTACTAAATTGGGAGTGAGAGAGAAATTCGGATGCATACTAATATATTAATGTATTCAAACATCAAGAGTGTAAGCTCACTGAAACATGATTTCCGAATTCAGCTCTGTTTTCAAATATTGCAACCAGAGAAAATATCTATGAATAGCAGATTACAGTTTATTATTCACATGACTTAATAAAGAAACTCACAAATTTAAGAGCAATTCTTTTAGACAAATGCAAGTAAATATTTCTGTAATAAGCTGTGGCATCAACATTATAATTTTCATGGAGGTTTTCAACAAAAATGGCTGCTAATAAAAATCTAAAATTAAATCAAAAACGTATCTCTTACTTTGTCAACATTAATTACTTAATCAATCAGTCTTTTGAAGCTAGTATTGAATTATTCAACCAAAACGGTATCTGCTTTTCCTTCATCTTCCTTTCTTTTACACACATATATATATATATATATATATATATATATATATATGTGTGTGTGT
>NC_068990.1:80568459-80571897 GCF_001194135.2 Octopus bimaculoides | reverse complement strand
GTGTGTGTGTGTGTGTGTGTGTGTGTGTGTGTGTGTGTGTGTGATCATAATTTTCTTTCTATACCTCTAATATTTCTCGCTTTCTCTCACTCATTTTCTCAGTATTACTATGTCTCTGTGATCACCTGCCCACTCACTGTACCTTTTATCTCTTTCCCTTTCGCTCTATCTTTTCTATTTCCATCTCTGTCTCTGTCTTTCTTTCTCTTTCTCTCTCTCTCCCTCCGTGTTTCTTTCTCCTTTCTCTCTCACTGGTTTTCAAATTTACAAACATAGCTCATTCATCAGGAGAGTTGGAAGAAATACTTTCCGTTTAGTTGTCTCAAAGCACTGACCATAAAATCTCAGATGATTGATAGAAATCACGTTAACAGATACGACCATGTTTTCAGACGTTTTCACAAACATATCTTCTCATTAGACTGAAGACGCAGATATATTTATGGTCGAATGATAAACAAACATTGTTACTTAAGATGATGAAAACCTGTCAAGAATGGCTAACAAGAATTGACCTGACAAAACGGAGATTTATGTCAGATATGGTTTGTGATTTAATTATATTATTTTCCACATGTAGCAGAAATTTTGATTCCAATTATGCATTGATCTAAGGAGATACCTAGTAGACAAGTTTAGTTATATCCTCTTACAAAGGTTATATCGTCGTCATCGTCGTCGTCGTCGTCATCGACGTCGTCGTCGTCGTCAACGTCGTCGTCGTCGTCATCGTCGTCGTTGTCGTCGCTGCTGTTTAGCTCTAGGTGATCCTTGATCGAGCAGCTACAGAAAATGAGGCATTTGAGCCACAACTATAGCGTCTTGTCTGGGATATCTTCGGTCAAATAATGAAGTACCTTTCTCCTTTATAAGGCGGTCTGATGTGACACAAGTGGTACACCGTCTGATAAGAGTACACAAGGCACATGCATCGCAAACATATATGCACATGGTTATCTCATATCAAAGTAAACAGCACATGGCCTTGCACGTGGGGCCCAGTTAGAATTTTCTTCAGATTGGGAGGCCTCAACCTGAAGAAAATTTTGAATGTTGAGCGAAACACCTATGTTTCTAAAGGTGAATCATCCAAACCTCAAACAATTCCCCTAAAAACATAGTTATGCTAATCCTCCACTACTTTTGCTCTTGACAAGAGATGCACATATCTTCAGCCACTAAAGGACATGCTCAACTGTTTAAGGTCAAACGACTGACAAGCAAATCTGTGGTATTGAGCAGAATATTTGCTGTAGTCCATCTTTTATACCAAGACAGAACGATGTACATGATAACACTTCCAATCAGTTATGATCAGAAGCCATGAGAGCCACTGCCTGGTACTGCATCAGGACATTCATCATCATCCTCATCATCATCACCATCATCATCATCATCGTCGTCGTCGTCGTTGTTGTTGTTGTTGTTGTTGTTGTTGTTGTTGTTGAATGAGAGAGCAGTGACACTTGAGTAAAATATACGAAAGCCAGTATACCCATCATAACTACCTGCCTGTTAAGTGTACACCAGGCACATGCATCACAACCAAATGTGTACGACAGGGTGATTTGAAAATAACTGGAAATGCGAATGCGAATAGTGTAGCGCTGTATCTTTAATGTTTTATCCCGCACATGTTGTTTTAGGGTTTCAGTGACAGCTTTGAGCCCTTTCTTTTCCATTGTCATAACAACTTCCGATAAAAAAATAGACACAACAATGGCTCAAGCAAAAGTGAGATTATCTCTCTTGCTATGAGTTGTTGGACTTTCCTCACTGGGTTCTCTCACAATGTCTAATCGATTGCTAGAATTGTTAGAGCGTTGGATACATGCTTCGCAGCAGTGCTTATGGCGTTTTGTCCTTTTGAGTTTATAATCTCCCTTTTTAATTTGTTTTTCATCATCTTAAGTCAATAAGGCTCCAGTGAAATACTGAGTATGATTTTTCCTTAACGCCATCCCACTCCACTCTCTACCTTACTCTCCATCTCTCTCTCCTCTCCCTATCACTCACTCTGTCTTTCTCTCGCGAGCTCTCTTCTCCGAATTGATTACTTCGCCCAATGCCGATCGTCGGAGACGACTTACAGTTTCACATCCGTCTGGAAAACGGGAATGTCGAACAAGGAGCCAGTTAACTATGCTAATATACTAAGCAACGAAAACTCCCCGTCGGTAAGCTGAATCATTACGACAGTAGACGAACCGATGAAGCGTATAGTACCGAGCTGATAGAAATTAAGAATTCACGGATGAAATTCCTTAGAAAATCAAGGGAAGCAAGAAAACTTTTAATAGTCTTGATATAATTCTCTTTTATATTCGTGGAATTTCAAGGATGTGTTTTTTTATTATTTTCAGATACTGACTGCATACGTTGATGTTATATTGAGAAATGCATCACAATCAATAGATTCAGTAATCATTGTTTCACTATCAACTTCTAAATATAGAGCCATGTTGATATGTCAACGATATCTTGAAGATCTGATGTCAGAACTTATAGAAAATATTTTCCTGATATATTCATGATATAAATAAGTTTGTGTAATTCTTGGTATTTGACAAATTAATTCAGGTTCTGTCAAAGACATTTTTAATCAAAACATGTAATGGAAATTTTGCTCTTAAAAAAATTGAGAAATACAATTATGTAAGAAAAAACTTCACGGTTTCCTTTTAATAATTTTTTTTCATCTTGAACATCAATAATAAACGTAGAAGAGAAACGAGGCAATAATATTTATATAAAATGTTATTATTTTCTATGATTCAGAACATCAGACCATAATTTCTCTCTGCAATAAATATGTGTTGAAATATATTATATCTTGGAGGTGGGGCGGGACCAGAAATATGAAATAAATTAGAATCACATTCGTACGATTTATGGAAGAGCCACAATATACGATCTTAAACACATACTCATGCACACAAACACATACATACGTAGGCAAGCACACACGCAGAAAGATCTATGTACGATTATTTATATATGTATGTATGTATGTATGTGTGTGTATATATATATATTTGAACCACTGACTTACAGAACACGTTTCCCTTTAAGAAGAATAGAGAATAGACAATGATAGAACGAGTTTATGCATAAAATTTGATTAAGGAAGTGAAAGAATGAGAGTGCTACGTGAATACAGAATGTATTTCAACCTGTATTTGTTGAAAGATCGTATCGACGAGAGGTCGATTACAATGGTTGCCATTTGGAAATGGGAAAAATTTGTAAATACTCAAAAAGTTGCATATTCGGTTGTTTGATAGAAAATGTAACTGAAATTCAAGGCAAGTATAATGAGATATGAAATGAATGAAGACATTTGAAGACTTTTACAAAAGTTTTCATGTTACCACATATAAATATTTTATTAGCTGCTAATCGACTAAGTAAAGACACATCAATCTTTTTAAACGCACG
>NC_068990.1:80564920-80566197 GCF_001194135.2 Octopus bimaculoides | reverse complement strand
ATATATATATATATACGACGGACTTCTTTCAGTTTCCGTCTATCAAATCCACTCACAAGTCTTTGGTCGTCACGAGGCTACAGTAGAAGACACTTTTCCAAGGTGCCATGCAGTGGGACTGAACCGAGAACCATGTGTTTGGTAAGCAAGCTACTTACCACAGAGCAACGCCTGCGTCTATATATATATATGTGTATGTGAGTGTGTGTGTGTGTGTGTGTGTGTGTGTGTGTGTGTGTGTGCGCGTGTATAAACACACACATATATATATATATATATACATATTTATACATATACATATTTATACATATATATATATATATATATATTTATATATACTCATATACAGGAATACTTGCATTTATATGTACTTGGACAAATTCAGTTTACATACAAAAATATTTTTAACCCTTCCTTAAAGCTGTGTTGACGATATAACCTTATAACCTTTCAGCTTGAATGCCATGTTTGAGAGTAGTTTGTTGGCTTTCTCGTTCAGACCAGTTTGTATACTGAATAAATTATGCTTTAATGCACACTCCTGTTGTTAAAGCGAGAATAGTATTTCATAAAAGGCGATAAATTCTAAACCTGAATTCATTCTGTACAAGAATATTCTCGCTGCCAGCAATGTAGAATTAGCAATAAATTATTTGGTTATTTCGTCGGCATATTCTTTCCTTCATAGATTCAAAGCCCCACATTTAAGTTAGTGCAATCAAACATATGCGTGTATAAGTACACTTTATATGTATTTAAGTATGTACATACTTGCAGGCCAACTCACACATACAAACGCAGAGACAGACAGACAAACTAACAGATAGATAAATGGATAGAAAGATATATATGTATATGGTTGTACATTTACAGATTTTTATTAATATGTCACATGTTTTCATAAATTAGGAGAATCTAATAGATGCAGGCGCTAATTTATAAAGAACATGTGACATTTTAATAAAAATTTGTAAATGTAAAACCATCCAGGTATCTGAGTACCTTATTAGAGAGAGAGAGAGAGAGAGAGAGAGAGAGAGAGAGAGAGAGAGAGAGATGGATAGATAGATAGATAGATAGATAGATAGATAGATAGATAGATAGATAGATACATGAATGGATGGATGGATAGGATGTTTGCTTTGCAACCACTTGATATGCAGTGCAATTCATATTTACTATAGCTTCATATCCACTCACACCTTGTGACAAGAATTGTGTAAAAAGACCCTCGGATAAATTACATATTTATATGCATATATATATATATATATATA
>NC_068990.1:80563432-80564403 GCF_001194135.2 Octopus bimaculoides | reverse complement strand
ATATATATATATGTATATATATATATTCATATATACATACACATATATGCACACACGAGCGTGCGTTCACAGAGTTTTTTTTTTACCGTAATGCAACAATAAAACAAACGTTTTGACATTGAAGAGACTCCATGCAGTCATTCGACCAGGTATACATTGAAGCCAGATGCCCTACCTTTTTAGAATGAAAGATCACAAGCCTAAATTTAGCTCCAGATATGAAAAAGTCAGTGGAGTTACTGGTAGAATGGTACTGATATGTGATTTTCCCAGCTGGATCTAATTTCGTGCTATACAAAATCTTCCTGTGAATGATGCATATAATATTGTATGCAATATTTTGTAATCGATATCGTTAATCATTGGCATCTAGTGGCATCTTTATCACCTTTTCTCATGAGATATTTGCATTTACGAAGTCGTTTTCTTCCTTGTTGTAGGCATATCAGACGAAGTGAAAAATTTTACGGCACTTTTTCTTACTATAAAATATGTATGCATTCTTTGAGCATGTCGTTGCTTCTGAATAAACTGGAAAGATCAGTTCAACTATCTAAAACTGATATAGGGTATCTAACATGAACAATTTATGGTATAGTGGTTCAAATTACATTCTGATAAATAAAACGTATGCGTGTTGAATTTATGTATTTTCGAGTTGATTAACTTCTTACTTGTACTTGAAATGATTGGGTAAAGTAAGAAATCCCTGTTTTGGAATTGTGGTAAAGTGAAACAAAAATAAAGACTTTCTTACATAGATACAGTTTCACATGTACATTGAAAACAAAGTTTGTGTTATATCCATCACTTTGCTGGTTACTGTCTTTGAAAATGTCATAACTAAAGAACAACAGGTTGAAAACCTTCTGTGCAAAGATTTCGTGCATTAATGTATCTTGCATACTGCGGGTCATTGGACCTCTCGAAATTTTCTGCAATAATACACACATACATACATATATATATAT
>NC_068990.1:80555587-80563299 GCF_001194135.2 Octopus bimaculoides | reverse complement strand
TATATGCGTATATATATGATGAGAATACTGCTTGCGTTGGTGCTGTGAATAAATCTAGAGTAACAAAAGTATATTTTGCCAGACTTCGGCAGATATGAAAATTTGAGGGATATTGTATGGTTCAGCTTATCCGCAATGTGTTCCGTCCTTATGAGCCTTGTCAACGAAAGCCTTATTAACCTTCTTAACGAAATGCAAAGGCGACTTCACGGATAGAAAGAAATACAATGTTCTCCACATATTGCTGATGCTTTTAAGTTCTAAGTGACCATTGCATGTAACACCAAGATACAGAAACGATTGCAATATACTCACGAGCCATAGGAAAGGGGTTTGATCGGGTTCTGTGATAATATTTGGAAGAGAAATGAAGGACTGTTGATCAGATAACAAATCTGAATACCAACGTTCTATCTTTTGTATGTAATCTCTCTCCTAAGTAATTATATAATATAAGTGTATAAATACAGTATCGTAAATAAATATATCATTATCCACACGCATTTCTAGTTCATTGTTGGTTTCTGTGCATGTGTTACTGTTATAAATACATATCAACAGTTGTGCAAACAACAATTTTTTAAAGTATCTATTCACCTGTTACTCATTAAGTTAGACATGGTGTGACTATGTGGTAAGCAGCTTGCTTCCCGACCACATGGTCCTGGGTTCAGTCCTACTGCTTTGCACATTGCGCAGGTCCACAGACTTGTGCATGGATTTGGTAGACGGAAACTGTAAGAAGCCTGTCGTGTATATATATATATATATATATATATATATATATATATATATTATAAAGTGTGTATCTCTGAGTTTGTGATTATCCCCACCACCACTTGACAATTGGTATTGGTATGTTTACGTCCTCGCAACTTAACGTTTCAGCAAACGAGACGGGTATAATAAGTATTAAACTTTAAAAATAAGAACATTAGTTCGAATAAAACTCTTTAAGTCGATGCCCCAGCATGGCCGCAATCTATTCACTGAAACATGTAAAAGATGAGTAAAATTACAAATTGCTACTTGACATTATCAACCCTCTGAAGGGTTGATAAAACAACTAATAGTTTATTTACTTGGGTTGAATGACTGGACAAAATTCCTATCTAATCTTTGAGATCTTCTCAACAAGATAACAAGGTGCACTAGAAATAGGAGTTACACCTTTAAACGACACGCAATCATCTTGAAAAGTGAAGGACACAAAGGATAATGCAATCATTGATACGATACGCAATTCACAAGACAGGGAAGGAACGGTCAGTTTTCGATTATAGTTGACCTTACGTTTTCTCTGCGGAATTGACCTCGGTGTGTACAACTACAACAATAATATTATATACGTTTATATTTGCAAATAATAGACACTACAGACTTGATTTCTTGAAGTTGATGTTTTGCTTTTAGCAACACTTTTATTGCGTTGAGATAATTAAAATAACGAATCAGAATAGCTTTTGCTATTGTAGATTTTCAATACAATGTATTTTAGCTCAGAGATTAATAACGTTATATGATACAGAACAATATCTGAAACAGACAAACGAATCGGTGATTTGTTAACTTATTTTGCTTTATTCAGTTCCTGATGCCAGGGCAGACTCGGTCATATGAAAATATCTTCAATGCATAGAATATTCCTTTGCAAAAATCATATTCTAATATTGTATAAATCTCAGGGAAATAAAGATTGACGAATGCAAATAAAAGCAAATATAAAATATTCCTTTAGATGCTTGTGTATATTCTAAATTACCCCTAAGCCTAAGTAAGGTGTGATGACGGGCATCGTAGCATTTTAAACACACAGATCTGTGTAACGAATACTAATGTCTCGATTCTCCATTATGTCTTATATCTTGGGAGATATTCTACCTATCTTTGTGTAATATCAATGTACGTTTGTGACGTTCTTAAGAAAAAGAGAAAAAAACAAGCTTTATGTTGACAAGAGCGGAATCATACTTAGCGAAGAGGAAGGCAGAAAGAAAGAGAGGAGGGATACAGTAACAATCAAGGAGGAGAAACAAGAACAGTATACACAAATATAGTCACATGTATAAACACAATAGAGTTACAATAGGAAATATAGTAGGTTGCTATTCTTAAATTAGTGGGGGTTATTCAAAGTTATATCAACTAATGGAGGTTATAGCGTAATTTATGAATGGTAAGGGGTTGATTGCAATGTTTTGAGTTTCCTTAAACTGAATTAAAATTTAGTTTTATATACGATATAAATATTAGATTTTGTAATTAGTTATATTTATAAAAATCAATTCATCATTAAATTGAAATATCTGTTAATGCTTTTACTTGAGGTCATATTTACTCTTTCTAAAAGAAAAAAAAGCTTACAGAGATTTCGATGAGTCGGCTTACTGGGCGTCATCTGACTGTGGGCTTTCAAGCCTTACATATACTGTTCATGGTACGCTGTTCCTAGAGTGATCGATCAATATAAATGAAAATTAAATCTACTGTAGTCAGTAAATCGAAGCGTTTGCGTAAGAAAAGAAGAGGGACTAGAGGAAAATACTTGTTTGTAGGGTGTAAGTACAGAGAGAGAACTGGCAGGGATAGTTTTTATCTAGTTTAATAAAAAGGAGTTTGTTATTGTTTGGCTTCACTCAGATATACATCTAAGGGAAGGAATCAGCAGTACACTTTTATGTGAGTTCCTGAAGCAGACATGTCATGTTCAGATCACAATTTCTGATGGATGGATTTCTAATGATTACTTCAGATCATTTGCTTACACAATGATGTTGCGTTATATATAAATTCTCGTTTACGAAAGACAATTTAAATTTGCTTGAAGTATTGCAGTGTGCGTAAATTATAAGTGATATATTCATATGATAGGGTGTGTCAAAATATGTTGCAGTCATTTTGTGAATATGTGTGAGAAATAATTTAGAAATTAGGAAAAGGCTAATTGATGAAAGGCAAATGAAATGAAGTACTTACAATGTTGATTCCACGCCTTTCAATTTAGTTCAATTCTGTTCGTAATTTCTGGTTTATTTTTATATGATCAGAATAGCATCATTAATTCTCATGTTACAACTATTTTCACCTATAGCTAAGTTGGATTTTTCTATTTCGCGATTTCAAAATTTGTTGAGGTGTTTCGTAACTGAGAAAGCAAGTAGGTGTATGTGCTCTATAATCAAGTTGTGGAGCTTTCGGACTGTGCTTCCAGTATAGCAATCAATGCATTTATCTCATTTACCTGAAGTACTACATAGTAACATAGACCTGATTGTATCGAAAATAGGACTGTGTGTAAGCACAGACATAGCTTATTTCTGAAAGTATATTTTGGTAAGGGCACGACATAAGATGGTTTCCAGAGTGGTACTCACCTATGTCTAACCTCTGTATTCATATGGTAGTGGCTGTTGTCTCACTAAAAGGTGGCAGAGTCAAGAAACAGGCATTCATGTGGTGGTTGTAATGAATGAAAGATGTGAGGTATGTATTCATTTTTAAAAGTTCAAAATAAATATTTTGGTGGGCCGCCTAGATACATTCGTTCGAAAAATCTGATTTGCTCGCATTCTGGATTAGTAATTTGACCTGAATATGAGACATCTTCATAACAATACGAAATTATCCTGCCAAAGCAGAAAAATTCTCGCTATCATCTCTCCACGTCCATCCATGGACGACAGTATATAAATTCCTCCTTATCATTTCCTATCGTACATAACATCTCCTACCTGCCCAAATCATGAAACCTCTAATTTTCATTCACACTACTCCACCAACCACAGTAACAACTCACAGAAAACATCACATGCACACAAATACACACACACACACGTACGCAAACACACGCACACACACACACACACACACACACGCACACATGCACACGCGTGCGCACACACATATAATGAGAGAGAGAGGGAGTGAAGGAGTGATACACACACACACACACATATATATATATATATTGCCGCAAATTCAAATATGTTGCAGTGAAATCGGTTCCATTTATCTTTAGCCCATTCAGTACGAGAGATGAAAGGCTAACATAAACCCAACATGATTTTGTCAGTCGTGATACTTTTTCTACTATTCCACTACCTTCAGATACATTGATAATTACTTTTCCTCTTGCATGGCAAGTTTTACCCCACGCCTCTATTATAGTAATGTAGAGTAACCTTTGTAGATTCTTGCTGTTTCATCATTTGATGATGAATGTTATGGCAAAACTATTGCTAAAACTCGTACTGCTCATCTTACTTTGAAATAACTACAGATGTAGTAGTTTTAGTAAAAAGTAATTTATTAGTACATATTGTCCTTCACTGAAGTTTTTGGTTCTGGCATGAAGTCGGCTCCAATTGTCCACTTTTAAAGGCAATCGTTCAGCTCTGCCTGTCGTGTCTTTCATTGTGTCTAAGATTTCAGTGGCAAATGTGGCCTATTCTTTCAACCTGTTTCTTGTGGTCAGAGATAACTCAATATAGTGAAGCTTCAGAGGTTTCTTCTTTCGCTCGTTGTTTTAGTTGTATGTAAGTTTTATGGAATAGAAACACAACTGAGATGTTTCAAAACATCGTAATATTCATGCTGGTCTGCCGTAGTTAGTCATCTCTGAACAAGTCAGCCGATGATCAAGACTTTCTGGCAGTGAGCCACCTTCATGTTTCATTTGTTATTTTATATAAAACGTTTCTGTATATATATATATAGCATAATGTGACATTTGTTGATTTTAAGCCTGATGTTTTAAGATAGAGAAACAAACGAAAACATTTATCATGCCAAACAACGATGTATATATATATATATATATATATATATATATATCGTCTTCGCATTTTTTACTTTCTGTGAAGTCAATTGCGTAATGTATAATACAGTTCATCAAAGTATATTCGATATCCAACAGTCTTCTAAATTTATTCAATGTTTAAACTCCAACAGTGTAAATTTCCCATTAGTTTGACCACAGATAAAATCGGTAGCGCCATCATGCGATGCCCATTGTATTTACTACAGCTCCACGTTTCCGAAATTTAAAATTCACACACATACATATATATATATATATATATATATATATATATATATATATGTATATATGTTTTGTTTTGTACTTCAAAGTGGAATTTCTTTATAGACGCATAACATTGAAATATTCCACTATATTTATCTCCTATTAACTGTTTGATTCTTTTCTGCTGCAATACTTTTACTTCCATGATGTACAGTTTACGAAAAGGAACGTTGCCAGCTGATCCAAATACTTCTTGTTTAATAAAAACGTTGCTGCTTTCACAATTTCTATCGTCGTGTCGCCATTCATGTTTGTATTGATTGCATTTACTGTTGTATATATTTCAATTGCTTATGTATTTTTTTTTTCAGTTTAGACTATTACATTAAATACAATACACCATGGATCCAACAATGTCTGATTCAATCTAAACAGTTAATAGATTTTAATGAGCACAAGGTTAACACAGAATACTATTGCTAAGTGCTAATTATCGTAGCGGAATCTAAAATTGCATTTAGATTTAATAAATGAACTGGTCGACGAATTGGTGGCGCAGCAAGGACTATATGAGTATGTGAGAACACATAAGAAGCTATAGATACTGCCTATTCTAGACCGAAATGATTCAGTGAGATAAGAATACTATTCATTATAGAGGTTTCAGATATATCTACTTTCTAATTAATCTAATGACATCTACTTTTAATTAATATCTAGAGCCAAGTGTCTACAAATATCGAGGAGATAGCAATGAGTTTACAGAAACTAGTGGGGATAAATGCTTTGCCGAGATTGCTATCCTTCTTTACGATTGTATGCTTCCTGCAAGAATTTATAAGATATTTCGCATTCAGTGCCATGAAAGTCATTTCAACGTGGGAAATTTAACGTGGGAAATTTAAATGGGTTACATTAACTGAAACAAACAGAAAATAACATAAATGTTTACAGAAAGAATAGGAGTTAGGTCATTACAGGAAATAGGCCAGTGCAAAGATACAAGTATACCCTGCCTGTTCGCATTAATATCTCAATCATTGAAATATATTAACAGGTAACATCGGAACGTTAATTTTGTTTCTTTTACTTACAGATTCTGGAGAGGAAGCAGGCCTATCAGAATCATGCAATTAATGTTCTCTTTGAACTTTTGCAAGTCAGGACATGAACAAAGAAAGACTTACGGGGAGCCAGCGTTCTAACAATGAAAGGCTAACTGCTATAATTAGTGCAGCGTGTGGGAGGTTTGACTCTACAAGAGGGAGGAACAGAGATGTGTAGGTCGGGAAGGCCTGAGTGTTCATCTGTTATCTTACATTGTGTAGATATTATCCTTATGGAAAAAACAGTTGTGAAAGAATTAGTTGTTATAGAAGAGATCGAATCCAATAATTTCAGATGGAATGTATGCGTCTTTTTTAACTACACTGAAATCGATCTTCTGGTTCCATGCAATGTGTCTTTAGTCTAATCAACTCTACTGAACGCTTCTTTGTCGTTATAATCGTAGACCTAGTAAAACGTTACGGACATTGCCCTCTATCCTCCGATTAACTCACGATCATGCTTCACCAGAAATGCACACCTGAAACGTGGACATCGAGTTAATTCATTCTCCTCCGAGACATCTGTTTGATGTCAAGATACCTTATGATATGTTACCAGTATAAATAACTCCTCAAATCCTTATAAAATTCGAGTATTTATTAACTAAGAGAGCAGACGTTGAGAACACCATGTTCTGAAATTAAATTGTTTACCTGGCATGAGTAAAATATTTATCTCAAATGATTTTGTCTTAAGCTATCGCTGCTTTGATTATGGCTTAATGTTTATGGAGAACGTGAATTTTGTATGATTTATATTGTTCACAAATGGAATTCAATAAAATACATATAATTAGGCATATTTTATATTCTAAATGTGGCATTTCTACTTATTTATAGATTTATTATATAGGTGCAATGTCAAAATAGGAGAATTGCATTGTGTAGATTTATAACAGTTAAAGGTATTTCGTAGTAAAATTAAATTACTTCATGTGGAAAGTTGCTCCTAATCCAAAGCACTTGACTGTGTGAAATGGAATGTTGAAAGCCTCGTGACCTTTTGAAAATATTTTGTAATATAAAAGCAAGTGAATAAATAAAAGTGATTCATACTCTTGTCTTTCTGGATGACAACAAAATCAATTTTAAATGTATATATATTTGATTATCAACAAAGCCGATTTTATTGGTAAATAATAAATAGGTATAATATATAGGCCATGGCAAACCTGCTACAATTTTAACCCTGAGCATTAAGAGACAGGTGCAGAAGATTGTTTAATACTGTGGCCTATTCTACTCTTTCATCCACTCCGCTGTTAGAACGGCAAGGCAAGATGTTTGTAACAGTAATGCAATCTTTGAGTACCTTTAGCACGATACCACCAACTATTTAGAATGTAATGGTCGCTGAGTTGATAAATCTTACAAAATTTTTAATAAAGTTTCCTCACTAGCACCTTCAACACTGGACTTGTGCGGAAAGATTATTGAGCATTCTATTTGTTTAATACGTTACGCACTGTAACACCACTGGCTGGTCTTTAGGTGTTGGGTTTCATGTGTATATATATATATATATGTATATATATATATATATATATATATATATATATGTATATATATATATATATGTA
>NC_068990.1:80551578-80555495 GCF_001194135.2 Octopus bimaculoides | reverse complement strand
ATATATATATATATATATATATATATAATTATCTGGGTGCGCAGTTTGTAAAATTGGTTAAGAAATTTCCTTTGCAAACATGAGATCGGTTGTCCAGTCCTACTTCGTAGTACCTCGCGCATATAATCTAAAGCCTTGCATAAGACCTCGCTTTTAGCAAACTTTGGTGGTGAAAGTATAGAAGCCTGTAATTCAAACCTGTATCCATGTCACACATAGTGTCACACTGGTTCTCCCCGAGAAATATCGCAAAGGTACATGTGTCAGCAAAATGCGCAGCTTTTGTACACGTATTTACGAACTACTGGATACTCATCTTCGAAATTGACTGAAACCCAACTTCATACGATGTAATAATTTTTACGTAATAGCAGCAATATTGTATTCAAAAACATACCTGATCTCTGAGTTGTATGCGAAGTTTTTTGCGCGAATTTCTATTGATCTATTGATCTCTTGTATGAACAGTGTCACGTGTATACAGATAGGATAGGAACGCTGGAATTAATGCGAGCACATCAATATTACTTTCTCCATTGATTCATGGGGAATAAAAGACAAGTAGGTCTTCGTTATATTGGAGCGTGTATGAGTGAACATATATACTGTTATGTACTTAATCAGTGTTATATTACTTCTGTATTTAAGTACATATATAAATATGATATACTCAAAAGAATCACATCTTTCTCTACGCAAAATTCTAAAACATTATGTATTTTTGTGCATCATCTTCAAGGCTCTTCGTAAGATATTCTATTACTGCTCTAAATTGCTGTAGCAAAAAATATAACATGTCCTCCTTTTATTGAAAACAAATATCTTGCTTCACGTCAAGTTAGATACGGGGTAAATCATAATATATTGACTCTGACTTGAAACTTTCAAGGCTGATAAGACAAATGCTATTTATGTATATGGGTCGATTCAACCGGATAGTGTTGTCCACACTCAGTTGTGGTTTTGTGAAATAATTAACAAGATTATCTTTCTATGATGCCCCACTAAAAATAAAATGGGGACCCGTTATCGATTATCTATTTCAATAACTATAAAAGCCAAGACCATCATTATTTCTCCCTTCTCTCT
Organism: Octopus bimaculoides; assembly: GCF_001194135.2. Lineage (NCBI taxonomy): Eukaryota > Metazoa > Mollusca > Cephalopoda > Octopoda > Octopodidae > Octopus > Octopus bimaculoides. The sequence goes on along the minus strand of NC_068990.1, from coordinate 80,554,406 downwards.
TGCATTCTTTCTGATATAAGTCATTTTGACATTAGAAGATATGCCAAATCAAACAGGTACACGACTGCATGTGTATAATAGCAAAAATCCAGCAAGATGATTCCTATTATGCAGTCGATTCGATACTTTGTCCATAGGTAAGCCACATAACATCTCAAATGCCTCCTCTACATGGATGTAACAAGGTTCACTCTTTCTTACAGAAGCGACAATACTGTAAACCTAAAATTGAAAGCATACATACACGCACAAACGTGCGCGCTTTCAGTGTGTGTGTTCCCTACTGTTTTCAATTATCAAAATGCTTACCCTGAGGACGGAGCTGGTTTCTAATAAAGAGTAAAACATCCATTGTTGGATGGCATAATTCGCCCCTGCCTTTCAATCTCAGTATTAAAACTAAGCATAGTACACGCACTGCGTACATTCCTACAACAACGTTTTCTTTACGCGCTATAAAGGCAGAAGTAAATCTGCCTCCGTCTCAGTCCCGCGCCTGTGTTTCGCTTATTTTTTGCGTGTTTTACTACATAAATATGATGCAGTTTATGCATTGTCTAGTCCTATGATTAAAGTACTATACAAGACTCTAGACTGGATATGGATTATTAGTCCTTAAGAATTAAATGTAGCAAATTACGTCGCCGTTCAAAGTTATTTTCTCTATCGAAACAAATAGAAGTATCAAATATCTACTAAATGATCATAATTTCAAATAAAGATAAAATTTAACACTATGAAACTTCAAATTGTAATATTACACTTTATCTATATTAATGACTTCTCAGCACTGTTTAGTTCCTGGGGGAAGCCCATGCATTTTGCATCTGGTTCTGAGAAGCTTGAGGGATACATACATGTTACCAAATTAATATTTCTTCAAAGCGGTGTGTGTATCAGAATAAGAAATCGATATAGTGTTGACTTATAGTTTAAGAATCCAAGAGTTGGAATCGAAACTTTAGCGTATCTATCGAAATAGCTTGAGCTCAAAACTACACCAAACAATTATGTACTGCAAATCAAGTAGCACAAATTTCACATTTATGTGCAATCGCTGCTCCTTCGTAACATGGAGTTCGATAAAGTAATTTAAATAGATTTGTTATGAGAAAGGAAAAGAAAAGGTCTCCGATATGATTCTCCCTTTACGTTTAGCTCATTTTATTTTGCCTTTTTTCCCCTGAAAAGAGCCAAATCGCTAATAGTATTTGGACACCAGTCAATCGGTTCCACGTCTTCATCTTATTATTTTATGGAAAAGAAGTGCTATGCCAGAAATATAATTTGTTGTGGGCCACTGTTATCTCTGTTATTTCTGTTGCTGTCGTTTTGCAGTTGATGTTATATTTGCTGTTGTTGCAATGGGGGTGGTGTTGGTGTTGGTGCTGGTGGTTGTGGTGGTGCTATTGTTGCTTATGCTGGACGGGATAGTTATAAACTTTGTAAATTCTGAAAATGGAATTCGTGACCCAGTCCAAAAAATTTACAGATCTACTAATACGTTAGACAGGTGTGCAAGCAATCACTTTTCACACTGACGAAATATATTAAAGTGACGAATCGAAAAACTTTCGGAATACAATTATAGATCAAATAGCGTTATTCTGTGACAGACAGAATGCAGTTCATGTTAATTCCTTGTAGTACGTTGTTCCATCCTCTTCGATTCAAAGTTAAATTTCGCATTTCATTTCTACTTCGTGTCACTTTACAAATTCTGCTCCAAAAACCTTGTCATCACTTCTATTTTGAGTTACATTCATTATAGTTCGAGAAGCGTTCACTTTGTCTCTTTCAGTTTATCAAATATCTGCATACATTTCAGTAAAACTTCTACTTTATCCACCCCATTAGTCTAGATTAAGCTAGACTTCATGCAGACCTTCTCATCTCCTTTAACTAAATAATTTAGAGCCCCCATCCCTGGCGGTCGTGATTGAACTTGGATCTTCACTTTTACGCGAAGTTCTAGATGGAGTATTTTTTGCGAATGACAAACAGTTGCTCATGCAGGCTAATTTCCCTGTATTCATACCAGCACTGTTTCTGTTTAAAGGAAAGGCTGTGCTTAAAGTCTGATACAACTCAGCACTAAGGTCATCGCCAGTGTTGCTGGCAGAATTGAAAAAGCCGATGCTGTCCCTGTATGATATTCCGTCTGATTATATAAAATATTCGTCAATCTACCGCTAAAGATTAGTACATTCATTGTCGCTCTTGAAAGGATTAAATGCGAAGCTGATTGGGTTGTATTTCAATGTAAAACGCAGGTATTCAGAATGAATACCACATGGTATATTGTTCAAAATTCAAAAGTTTTCACTCAAGTTTTGAAGAGCATGGCATAATCGGTGTACAGGTGTATAATCAGAGTTTGATTTTGTGGAAAATACAATCATTGTAGGTAAAGCGTGTGATAAATGTGTCAGAAAATACATCAAATGACTTGGTCCATGTACTTTGATATGTTAACCTTAGACGCCCACATTGTCAGATTGTGTGAAGGAGGAGTACGCTATGAAAATAAAATAGCCTTGCAGTGTATTATTAATTTTATAGAGGAGACAGTATTCGTTAGGAATTTGTTGGAATAAATTTATAGACTATAATACTTAAAATTAGTGTTTATTAGGAATTCTAGTAATTTTATAATTAAAAGGGAATAAAAGAGGCTAAGTCAAAAGTTAACTTCACAAACTATGTTAGAAGCTCATCAAAAGTAATTAGTTTGATTAGCACAGATTATGATCGTATAGAGTTATATAACTATAAGCTAAACGTAGCAGATATTACTTCAAAATATTTTAAAAATCTAGGTTTTGTCT
>NC_068990.1:80546605-80549068 GCF_001194135.2 Octopus bimaculoides | reverse complement strand
TATATATATATATATATATATATATATATATATAATGCATATATATAAGCATTGTAACATACGCGTCTATTGTTCATTTAGACACTTTTATACGTATTTCTCAATAATCATGTTTAATGTACTCAGTTCCATGGAAACCTCGCTATAACGTAACAACTACATCTATTAATGCTACAGTACTAACCATGCTGTGTACCCTCCTGTACAACCTAATCGAGAAACTTTATAATCCTTTCTACTTTACGTAGAAGGCCTGAAATTTGTCACCAACCGCAGTGTTTAACTGGTACTTATTTTGTTGAACACGAAAAAAGTACTGAAATATAAAGCTGACCTCGGCTAAATTTGTAGAAAACGTATAACCAGAAGAATTGCCGCTGAGCATTTTGTTCGGCGCGCTAACGATTTTAGTAACTCATCAGCTTGAAAACATTTATAAACCTTTCTATCATAGGCATGAGGCCTGAAATTTAGAGGAGGGGACAATCGATTACATCGACTCCAGTACTCAACTGGTACTTAATTTATCAACCACGAAGGATGAAGGCAAAGTTGACCTCGGCGGAATTTGAACTCAGAACGTAAAGACGAATGAAATACTGCTAATCATTTCGCTCGAATCCTGCCGCAAATATCACGCCTTTTTCAAGAGTTTTACCTAAGCCTTTTATCTTTTTCCATCGATCTCTTTTCGTAGCGATACAATGTTTATTTGAGGGAGTCGTGAACACAACGTTTAGTGGATTGAGCAACCAGGTTGAGGAATCGGAGATGACTTACTAATGTTCCCGTTGTTATTGATGACGATAGTAATGTCAGATAGATAGATAGATAGATAGATAGATAGATAGATAGATAGATAGATAGATAGATAGATAGACAGATAGATAGATATGTATACCGCCATATTGGACCACTGAACTCAATACGTTTTCTTTTTCATTCCGTCTCTCCTTATATCCTCTTAATCATTTCTGTGGAAGAGCGTTGGCTCGTTACGTAAGATACATCTCCATTTTTCCCGAGCGTCAAACTAGTACACTTGTCTGTTATTCCTACACCTGTTTTCGTCTTTGTTTTACTATAAACTTGAACTCTATATGTACGTATATAAATATATATACATATACATACATACATTCATACAGACGCACATACATGCATACATACACACACAAAGATATATATATATACACACACACACACATATATGTATATATATATATATATGTATATACACACATATACATACATATATATATACACAAATACATGTGTGTGCGTGGGTGTATGTGCGTGTGTATGCGTGAGTGTCTGTGTTTGTGTACTTGTATGTGTATATATATATAGAGAGAGAGAGGGGGGGAGAGAGAGAAAGAAAGATATAGTTATATGTATATATACATACATATATATATATACATATATATACATGCATACATACATATATATGTTCGTGCGTGTGTATACACAAAGAGACACACACGCGCACACACACACACACACACACACACACACACACACATATATATATATAAATATATACACGCGAAACAAAGTATTATTTCAAGTTCTGAAATTTTCTACATTCTTATGACGCCAAAAATATGTACATATGTATGTGTGTGTATGGGTATCTACATATATTTGGAGCTTGTGTTTATGTGTGTGTGATAATCGTAAAATTGCTGGTGTGAAAGCGTATATGAGAGGATTGTAAGTGAGAGTACGAGCGAGAGAATATGGATATTGATAAAGCACGTAAGAGAATACGAAGAAAATGCAAGTTGCTATTTTTGTATGTGCTTGCGTATAATATAAATACGCACGGGTGTGAAATCGTAATTTTACCAAAAACGGCTTGAAAACCAGATTCCAAAACATAGAGTTATATAAATTATATGAAAAAAAAGATAACTCAGACAAATTGATAAAAATTGCACAAGTGTGAAAGTTTCGGAGACATTGTTATAGCGTTCAGGGGATTATAAGAAACTGCTAAAATACATGAAAAAGAAAAGGTAACTATGATGAAGGAACTAATTGAAATCTATGAGGAATATATACCTATGATGGAAAGTTATGACATACCAAGAAAATTGCAAAGACAACAATATTTGTCTGTTTGGAGAGAAAGTGTGAGAAGAGAGTATGTGTGTGCAGAGGTGTGTGTGTGTCTGCATGTCGTGGTGTTTCCAAAGGTATATATATATATACATGCATACACACACACACACACGCATATTATATATATATATATATATATATACAGGGCAAATAAGAAAATGGAGAGTATAATCAATCGACAAACATCAGCCTGTAGACATTCATTTATATATATTTATTATTTATTTATTATCCTCTAGATGGCTGTGTAACCTCTAACTCACACATACACAGACACAGACACACACACACACACACACACACACACACACACACACACACACACACACACACACA
>NC_068990.1:80540111-80546536 GCF_001194135.2 Octopus bimaculoides | reverse complement strand
AGTTTAAGAGATTTCACAAAAACAGTTTGTATCAAAAAACAAAAAGACAAAGTAATTGAGAGAGAACACATTTACACTTTTATGATATACTACCGGTTTCAGTCAGTTGGAATTACGATTGAGTCGTGCTGAAATAAAAGGCTAAATAAATTTAAATAAATTCAATTCAGTTGTAGAGGTTCACATATAAATGTCACAGAGGCGGCGAGCTGGCAGAAACATTAGCACGCCGGGCGAAATGCTTAGCGGTATTTCATCTGCCGCTACGTTCTGAGTTCAAATTCCGCCGAGGTCAACTTTGCCTTTCATCCTTTCGGGGTCGATTAAATTAAGTACCAGTTAGGCACTGGGGTCGATATAATCGACTTAATCCGTTTGTCTGTCCTTGTTTGTCCCCTCTATGTTTAGCCCCTTGTGGGCAGTAAAGAAATAACATATAAATGTCACATAGTGCTGAAATTCAGTTACCTCTTGATTGTTGCTGGGACGTAATTGTAGCAGCAATTGCAGGCGTAGCTGCTAGCAATAGCAGTAGCATTAGAACTGTGTATTAGTAGTAGTAGCAGCAGCAGAAGCAATGCTATATCACTAGTGGCTATATTATTGGTGGATTTTGCAGCATTAGTTGTAGTGGCAGATTCAGGAAATGCTTGTGTAGGGTTGGTGTCAGTTGCCCCCCTTTCACTCCCGTAGTTATCGGTATTTGATGATGAAGGTTGTTTCTCTGTTGATACGTTGTTGTTGTTATGGAGTGCAATAGCTACGTAAATCATTATAGTTTATGGTATGACAAATTGTCATCATAAAACACTTTAGACTTGCTGCTGTTTTAGATCCATATTTATAAGAATCTTGTAGAGATAATAATTCAGTACTGAATAACGCATTAGTACACTATTGCATAATACAATGCAAGTTTTCTAATTTTGAAGATGTAGCTGTCTACATGGGGAATTTTGACATCTATTGGAGGTCTCCGTCAGATTTGATGATAAATATTCATTTCTCGATCATTGTATGATATATAGGTGAAAGTGGTTGAATATCTTATAGACAATAGTGTCATCAACTTCAATGCTTGTGAGAATTAACGTATATTTTAAGTAGCATGACAAAACCTGGCTTTTTAAATCACAGACTTCATTGACAGACTTCCACATTGTTTGTACCTTTCCATTTTCACTCAAAAATCCTTTCGTCTCCTGCGGTTATAGTAAAATAGAAATACTCACCCACGGTGCCATGCCCTAGAATTGAACTAGAAATTTTCTGATTCAAAAGTGAACTATTCACTGTTTGGCCATGCTCACAAGTTGGTATTGGTATGGAAGCATTCTAACAGCCTGCTAGATTCATCGCTTTCATTGGTTCATAACATGAGCGAACTTTTAATATCAGAGTCAGATCTGTCAGTTCTCTCGGGGCATTTCACACACTGAGATTTTCCCATTCACATTATACTTCTTCATATCATATTTTCCATTTTTTTTTCTTTCTGAATTCCTTATTGGTATGACCTCTGTGTAGTAAATTTGTGTTTCTGCCTCAAGCTTTATCTTATTCCTTGTTAACGAAATTTAACCTGCTGTGCTTTCGTGTTTGTATGATATTCGCTGCAGCTTTCACAAATTCTCCAAACATACATCTTTTGCAATTGTTTCATAATTGGATTCCACTTGTGCCAAATCTCGACGAACTGAATACATATTTATCCATACCCTATGGTCATTAATTTTTGGATGCAATTCTCTATATATCACGAGGAATCTATTTATCCAAAATGCACACACACACACACATACATCTACAAACATGTGCTCTGAGTTCAATCCCCACCAACTGTGAGTTTTATAATTTCGGTTTCAATATAGATAGCACCAACCCAATGCCCTTGCAGCCGTCTCACTTTCCAACACTCGCGTACCTATTTGCCTCCGGGTCAAATACAACCAGGCGGAAAAGTGTCCTGTGTTTTCTCGCGACAACCTAAATCTATTTATGGAAATATTTCGAGCAATGTAATAGTATTCAAAGTTGTTATTTTGGTGTTCGAGTTACTTTCACTGCTGAATACAAATATAAACTATCCGAGCATATGTAACTATTATCTGATCTAATCAGTAAACAGCCATTCAGTGTATCCTTCTCTCTCATATTTTCAATCCTCTGAAATATATATTTCTTCGCTTCTGACAAAAATGTACACTTGTAACGTGACTTCGATAGAAGTAGCAGACCATGGCACACAAATGATACCGAACTACTTTTATATATTTCCTGATACACAAACCAAGAGGGTCAACAGAGCAACGTCTTTGATCAAAGATACGATTTTTCATCAGAGTTACCTAACATTAATTAACAGTAACTACTTGATTCTACTTTGCTAGGTGTTTTTCTATTTTTATGATTGGAGAAATAAACCAGTTACTCATTTAGGCTGGAAGAGTAGGCACAGTTGTAGAGAAAAATAAACGTTCAAAAAAGAATTTTAAATGGTCCTTTACGCTTACAAATCTTATGCTGACGGCATAGTGCATATATATGTAAGTTTGTATGTATGTATGTTTGTATGTATGTATAATTTTATAGCTATTCCTATACCATTTGGAAAAGAGATCCCGACTTTTCTGATCATGTCTGTTTCTGAAGTGAAAGAGGTTGTTTGTCGTTATTGTATCATATTGTAGAAATAGTAAAGGATTTCTTTTGGAAAATGGTAAAGAATTTATTTTCGAAATCATGTGTTTAGAATAGACAGAGATGGAGAATATCAGTGAGAGTAAGATTGTCAATAGAAAGAAAATAATGGCGGGAAGCAAAGCCAGGATTTGTGTTTAGTACAAAGTAAAGGGGATTCTTTAATGATACGGAGGTTAGTTACTACAAAAACACTTGTCAATAGCAATAATCTGATGCCTGTCTGAACAAATGCACGCATAAAAATCTAACCTGCTAGCTTGTACATTTTCAAAGATATGTACCCATTCATGTGGTGATATGCATACAGAAACGCGGTGGAAGCTAAGATATTAAGCAGCATATTCACACACACACACACACACACATGCATAGTCATGTGCATGGAAGAAGAAGAAGAAGAAGAAGAAGAAGAAGAAGAAGAAGAAGAAGAAGAAGAAGAAGAAGAAGAAGAAGAAGAAGAAGAAGAAGAAGAAGAAGAAGAAGAAGAAGAAGAAGAAGAAGAAGAAGAAGAAGAAGAAGAAGAAGAAGAAGAAGAAGAAGAAGAAGAAGAAGAAGAAGAAGAAGAAGCGTCCATTTGATTCCAAAGAAGATAATTACCTGCTCTTTCATTCCTGCGCTTAGTTGTATATAAAAATAGTGGATTGCATTTTGAAATGTTTATTGCCAGGACAAAGTTGTGTAATTAGTGAGTGCCGCGTTTTCAGCGGGACTGAATTAGTGGATACAATGAAGGCGTTGGTAAAAGAGATCTCCGAAGAGGCGGACTATTTCGTTAACGGATGGAACTCAATATATTTTAATCTAATGGATAAAGATTTAGCATAATTTTCGTTGTATTACTAATCTATGGGCAGATGTGGAATAGGTGAAGAGACTCGGGCGTTTGGGCCAGAGTCTAAGGAATTTCTAATACGAAAGTTGTAAAACTCTTATATTTGTGATGACATATGGTACATGGAGAATGTTAACGGTTATGGGTGCCGCAGTGAATCAAGAAGCTGCGCAATGAGAGGCTACACAGGTGATAGGTGTAGGAAAATGATTCACCGATTTGTATGTTGTTCATAAAGTGTGTTGGAGAGATATGTTACTCGACTTAGTGGAGTCGACAATATCGTCGAGAAAAATGTTGCAAACTTTCAGACTTGAAGTTGGAATCCGAAACTTTGACTAAGAATCGGTAAAGTCCGAGAAATTGAGAGAACGTGATAGCAGATAAAGGAGAAATAGAGATAGAACTGCAAGTCAACTTTTTATACTCAGTCGATATATGAACAGGTGGAGTTTGTCAATATTGACAGGAATAACTAATAAGCTGTCAGAGGTGTCAGATATAGTACAAGTAAGCTCTATGTTAAGGTGAAACCTATCTCTAAAAGAAATGAAACTATCGTGTTACTGCCGAGTGAGAGCAATTTGTTAATCATCTCTCATTTCCACTCCGCCATAAGGCTCCTCTACATTAAACCCTACGATAATCTTACTGTTGCTTTTCCTTCGTATTCTATCTTAACTTCCTATCTCGTGTACTTCTGATTTCTTCTTGTTTTATTCGGCCATTATTTCCCTCCTACGCATTCACAGAAACTAATAAACTAATTTGTTTTACTTTTTTCCCTACAAGTAACTCTTCACTACTTCCACGCTCTCGTGGACTAAAGACAAACGTACATTTGTTCTCTCTCCACAAAGACAGAATTTATCGACGGTGAGTCTTCTAATGATATCCGAACTTAACAACTTCACACTTAATCAATACAAACAATGTTTTGATCTCCTGCCGAAGCCAGCAATCATTAGTTTCCTTGGTTTCTGCTTTCTACCTATACATCTATATCTACAGCTATAATCTATCTATCTATCTATGTATCTATCTATCTATCTATCTATCTATCTATCTTTATACACACACACACATACTCACACACAATACACACACATATAATGCATATATGTATGTATTATGTGTATAGGTATGAGCGTGAGTTTGAGTGTGTGCATGTCTATAATAGTGTGTGTATGTGTGTGTATGTGTGTTATTACTTTCCTTTTCATCGATGGAGAAGCAAAGATTAGCAATTAAGAGAATAGTTAAAAGAGAAATAGATGAAAAAAAAATATGTGATAGGAGAATTAGTTACGGAAAGATGACTATGACACCACAATGAAAGACGGACGAAGAAAGAAACAGTAAGATAAATGTAAGAAATGAAGTACTAAGAAAAGTGTTATGGTAATGAGGTTTGTGTGCAGATATATCACAGAAAGAGAGACAGACAGACAGACAGAGACAGAGAGAGCTAGAGAGAGATGAAAAAATACAAAGAATAAAGTAAGAATCTAAGAGAGTTTTGTCAAAGTGTATGTAGACAGTGAGGTAGAGGTGATAATGCTTGTTATGTTATAAAAAGCATGTGTGCGTAATATTGCCAAGGAATAATTCTTTCTACTCTAGGCACAAGGCCTGGATTTTGTGGGAAGGGGAGGGGCAGTCGATCACATCGACCCCAGTACTCAACTAGTACTTGATTTATCGACCTCGAAATGATAAAAGGAAAAGTCGACCTAGACAGAATTTGAACTCAGAACGTAGCGACGGGCGAAGTATCGCTAAGCATTTCGCCCGACGTGGTTAACGTTTCTTATTTCTTTATTGCCCACAAGGGCCTAAGCATAGAGGGGACAAACAAGGACAGACAAAGGGAGTAAGCTGATTACATCGATCCCAGTGCGTAACTGGTACTTAATTTATCGACCCCGAAAGGATGAAAGCAAAGACGACATAGACGTAATTCGAACTCAGGACGTTACGACGGGCAAAATAGCGGTAAGCATTTCACCCAGCGTCCTTAACGTTTCTGCCAGCTCGCCGCCTGTCAAGGAATACTATTGAGGTCTAAATTGACTTTGAAAGGAATTGCTAAAGGAAAAACAGGAAAACGTACAGAAAAATTATTCATAAATAAAATAAATATAAAGCATTACATTAAAATGAAATGTAATAATTAAAAATTATTATTATTAATTTTTTTGTTGCAATAATTCGAATATAAATATCATTTGATAAACTAATAAATAATTAAATGAAGAAAGCGAACCAGAGAGAAAATGTGTCGAGTGTAAAGTAAGAAATTGGAAAACGGAAAAATGAAAGAGAATTTTTAATGTCGCCTGAAATTCCATGACAACGATTAATTTATTTGTTTATACTGCAGACAACAATATTCTTGACTGTCGAGTAAACACACACACATACATACACACCAGGGCGCGCACACATACACAGACACAGACACAGACACAGACACACACACGCACGTACAGGTACGCATTCACACCTGCACACACGCACTCACAGACAGGCGCGCGCAATATACATGCAAAACGATCATATATACATACAAGATAGCAGAGAGAGTGAAAGACAGAGAGACAGGCTTAGATACAAATGAGCTACGCATACATAAAGACAAGCACACGTTCATATAAATACAATATGTGTACTCAAACGTAGCGATACTTTCCACCAGTCACAGACATAGAAGCGCATTAATCTATTCAGACGTTCACTCTCAAGAACACAATATATCCATAAACACTAACGCATGTGTACACTCACGTGCGTTCATGTGTGTGTGTGTGTATACATATCTTACGTACATATGCACACATTGTGCGTATATACATATATATATACATATATATATATATATATATATATA
>NC_068990.1:80539946-80540080 GCF_001194135.2 Octopus bimaculoides | reverse complement strand
ACACACACACACACACACACACATATATACATACACAAACAACCTCAAAAACACAACCATATACATATATTAATATATAGAGAAACACGTATATATATACATATGTGTTTGAGGTTGTTTGTGTATGTATGTGT
>NC_068990.1:80533878-80538878 GCF_001194135.2 Octopus bimaculoides | reverse complement strand
ATTAATTAATCAGATAATATAATACATCTTATTTTAGATGCAAATATTATAAATCTATCGGTAACATTAATCTTGATGACGTAATACACTTAATATATCTACGTATTAATCTTAATTGTGAGTAACGTAGTCCCGTATATATACATGTGTTCTCTCTCATACACATTGAAATATATAATGTTATATAGAATAAACTATGAATCAATCACTAAATACAAATATAATTACTTTACTAATTATCTTACTGTTTCATATTATGATAATTATGATTGACTTTTATGATTGAGTTTTTCATAAATTAGATAAAAGAATATAAGGGAATATATATATATATATATATAATCATAAATATACAGGGATTAGCATGAGTTGCTTCACCAACATACTGAAAATTTAGAAATAGCAGTCAAAGAACTACTGATTCCAAACTACAAATTTTTTCTCTAACGGATGGCGATATTTATGGCACACACAGAACAAAATCAGAAGAGAAAAGCAAAAACAAACCTGCCTTTAGTTAATCGTGTACGACGTTTCACGGTTAAGAGTATAAAGTTATATATTAACAAATTGATTTGACTTCATAACACCTTACTAATATACAAACACACATACGCTGAGATAAAAATTTAAACATCTACACACACACACACACACACACACACACACACACACACACACACACACACACACACACATATATATATAAACAATCGTACATAAACTGAAATGGGCTATGAATATCCATACCTGCAAATGCATATATAAGTATAGAAATATTCGATAACCTTTTACATATACACTTAGGCAGTGATAAATTAACTTAAGCAATAAGGATCTATAAACGCACGCACACACATCACATTGACACAAACACCCTCGTGCATAAACGATGCCATCCTTACTTATATTCAATAACCTTACGCCGACATACATACACACATACGTACACATATATTAACTTAGGTAGTCAACATATGTATATACATATACGAGCACATATATTAACATCCGAACATACACTCACACATAAACCAAAATGGACCGTGGCCATCCATGTTTTGTAAAAATAAAGTCTTATTTCATTTTTATTTTATTTATCTTTTATTATTAATATAATATTTCATTATTTTCATTATTATCATTATTAATCTTTATTTTTATCATTTATTCTTATATATTTTAATTCATTATTACTAGTATTATTTGTATTTAAATAGAAAAATAATAAACATTAACGCATCCACGCACGCACACACAATAAACATGCTTTCATCCGCTTAGTCGGTTGGAGGATTTGCCCTCATCAAAATGTAAATTCTGTAATGTCCATTTTGCCCCTGAAGATCTTCCACCCACAATACTCAAAATGCAACCTTATATCATTGTATGTGTTTTGTAATTTAAATTGGTTATCAATTATTTATATCCATTGAATCTCTCCATTTTCAAAATTATAAGTCATATATATATATATATATATATATATATATACAGAGAGAGAGAGAGAGAGAGAGAGAGAGAGAGAGAGAGAGCAATATCGAGAATAACCAGCCGAAATTGCAAAGATAATCTGGATCTCGACTGAAGAGAGAAAACTCCGAATGGTATGTCTGTGTTTTCTTTGTATCTGTATGTTTTGTCTCTTTCTTGTATCATCTAACTGTCTGGACATTTTGCGTTCTTGTCCCATTTATATATATATATATATATATACAATAGGCTTCTTTCAGCTTCTATCCACCAACTTCACTCACAAGGTTTTTGGTTGGCCGAATGATATAGGTGAACACGCTGGCAGAAAGTGTCACGCAGTGGAAATTAAACCCGTAATGATATGGTGGGGAACAAACTCCTTACCACACACACACACCTGCGCCTATGGGCATATTCATTGTGAAAAGTAGCCAAGTATCAAACACGTTTGCAGGTGTGAACAACATTTAAAATGATTTTATAAACGTGGAACATCACTAGTAGTAACATTTTGTCTCGAAGAGATTGTACGTTAAAGACATAAGACTTTGCTCAATTCGGCGATACCTCGCCAGTCACTGTGTTTTGACATTATTTGATCACCTCAATCACGAACAACCAGTACGTTCTGAACCAAATAGACAATGCTTGCTCCGATATTGAACTGTAAGCAAAATATATATTTATGCGAAAGCTAGCCAAGGTAGATGTAAATCAAAACATGCATTTAAACATCTGTCGATTAAAATATCCACGTGTATATAAATGTGAACTAGATCTAACTGTAACGTTTTGTCTGAGAGGAAATTTCTCAAAAAGATTCATGGTTCGAAAGCACGGGGTTTTGCTCAAATCACCAGTGCGTCGCCAAACACAGAACGTCGTCTTAACTTGGTCTTTTCAGTGACGAATACACCAAATGTTTTGATTCAATGATTCTGCCAACCCAGATGTCAAAGTATTCATAGTACCTCTGGCTATTTTTTAGATTTGCGACTTCCAGATTAATTTAAATATATTTCAGCAATCACAATGTGACTGCCTCCAGTCAAGCTCCTCATTGATTTCTGATAGCTCAAAGATAGCTGAAACTTCCTCGAACCACAAACCGTGGACATATTACAGTAGGAGTTGTATCACACATATGTGATAAAGACACAACGTCACATCCGTAGCTACGGGCGCATTGAAGATATACTATAAGCTGGATTAGTTGTGTTTCCCTGTACTTCTGCATCGCTATCTTCCCCATTTAGACACTGTATATCTAATGTTAATTGTCAACTTTAATCCCCTACCGAAAAGCATGATAACCTTAGGCACGCATCTTCTTTCTCTTTACTTTTTTTTGCCTTGTTTCGTCCGTTATTCTCTCCTTTATATGAACGAACTATCCATTGCCGGGGAAAATATAATTACAAAAATGACGGAATGACTTGTTGCTCTTAACGTTACAAGTTCAAATCACTTCGTAGCTTTCGATTTCCCTTTTCAGCGATGAGATTTATGGATCCGATATAACAGAATAAAAATTTGAATTCGTGTGCAATATACAGAATCAATATTAATGTAAGGTTTGTTGCTTTTCTCAAATTATATATATATATATATATATATATATATATATAAGCATTCGTATTGTGACATTGTAAGATTACCACCGCCATCATAGATCTATAGTTGTATCTTTTCTACATTCTTTGCGATTCATCTAAACTTACAATCACACGCATATCTTCATTGGTTACGTGCTTATGCCCGTTTGTGAGCGCGCATGTTTGGAGTGTCTATTTATTAATGTGAACCCGTTCACTGAAGTTGCTTATTTGTGCATCAGGTAATTTGCTGCGAGCTACGTAACTCGAAAGTTATCTATCAAGTTTTACATACATACATACGCACATAAATGCCTACATATATACACACATATATATGCACGCTATATAGGCCGAAGAGATATATTGGTATATACAAATAGTAGTAATAGAAGTAGTAGTAGTAGTAGTAGTAGTAGTAGTAGTAGTAGTAGTAGTAGTAGTAGTAGTAGTAGTAAATATGAGACAAACATGCAGATGGGTAGATGAGCTAAATAGGTAGATAGAGAGAGAGAGAGAGAGAGAGAGCACGTGAGAGAGAGAGAGAGAGAGAGAGAGAAAGAGACAGATACAAAAAAAGAGGGAGACAGAGAGAGAGAGAATCGTATACAATAACGGAGGAAGAGAAGAATCAAGCTTCATTCCTTTGCTTGTTTTATATGTCATGCATTAAAAACGGTTGTGCGCAGAATCTAATGATCTAAATATGTATATATATTTTAATAAGAATCTACACATTAAAAGTTGAGTTGAGTGCTTAATCTCTACAGACATTCCCATATATGGAAATAATGATACAAATCACGCCCAATCTAATAGCCGTATATGAAAACCAACACGAATATAGGTGCGCCATTTCCGAACGCAATGTAAACTCAACTAAAACATCCAAAGATTTGATTGTAGTGCTAATCTAGAAGCCATTTTACTTCTTCCAGATAATAATTCTCATGATACACTCAATATCTTTTAAAAAAATAAATAGATAAATGAAAAAGCAATAAGTTTTGTCGGGATGTATATAATACAGGTATTTGTCAATTGAATGGATATTTTTCCTGCAATGAAGGGTGATACCTTCCTTATTTTTGGCAGAAGCTATCTGTATGTTTCCGATTATATAGTCTGCTATTTTCATGCCTATTTAACCATTTGTATATACACACACGTCAATAGTTATATATATATATGTCTATATATAGTGGTGGTGGAGGTGGTGACGGCGGTGGTTGTGACGGTGGTGTCGTTGTGGTCGTATTGGCATTGGTGGTGGTGGTGTTGGCGGCGGCGGTGACGCTGATGATAGTGGTCGTACTGGCTGGTCGTATTTGTCTTGTATTAGATCAAATTTGATCTAGTCTTGCAATTATGATTAATCAATCAGTCCTTTTTATTTTCCGTCGACCATGCAGAGCATATTTCAAGGTACATTTATTCGCGCGCTTTCTTCAATTTAGACGACGCTAACGTGGATTCCAGGTATTTTCCTTCATGCAGTGAGGAAATCGAACAACTGCATAAAGGCTCGCTTCCTGATACACGATGACTATGTTTTAATTTGTTGGTGCAAGCACTTAACTGTCATAATTTGAAGGAATAAAATCATTTAAATAAAGCTACAGAGGATGCCTTGTAAAATATGAATCGGAACTGACAGATTACATACTGCATCAAACTATAAAACAACACCAGTAAAGATTAAGAAACATGCTTGGATGATGAGGAGATTAAAATATATGAGTAATTGTAGAAGACAGCAATTAAAAAATCTAAATCTATACATATACGTATGTATATATCTGCGTTTGTGTGTGCATCGGTGTATGTGTTTATATGTGTGCAAGCACTTATATGTGTACATATATATGTATGTATTTAGATCTGTATCTGTATATATATATATATATATATATATATATATATATATAT
>NC_068990.1:80527311-80533518 GCF_001194135.2 Octopus bimaculoides | reverse complement strand
TATATATATATATACACACATATATATATATATATATATATATATACAACTATAAAGATATATCATTTGTACATAAACAAGCATAAATACACACACATATTAATATGCATGTTCGTGGCTCTGTCAGTAAATATCTTTCCGTATATGCATGTGTGCATGTGTATGTATATGTAGCTACATATATGAGTTTGTTGTGGGTGTAAGTATTTATACATACATATATATATATGTACATATATACACATACACGCATATAAAATCATAATTGTAATATATATATATATATATATATATATATATATACCAATGCATATATATATGTAAATATCTTTATATTATATACATAAACATATAGGCATACATATACATATATATTTGCGTGTGTGCGCGTATGTGTGTGTCTATAGTCATATAGACACACATATACAAAATATACATATACAAACATATATACTTATATATATATATATATGTGTGTGTGTGTGTGTGTGTGTTTATGCGTGTGTATAAATATATATTACAATAGATATGCGTCATTATATGCATTCATATATTTGCATATTTATATGTATGCTAATTAGATATGTATATATGAAATCGTACTTATTTCATTGTGTATAGACGTATGTATCTATCCATGTGTTAATATATATGTGTATTCATTTAATTGTGGTTCTACCTTTCCATTGCGTCTGCGCAGCTCTTTGCAGCTTCGATTTTTACAATAATTATCTGAAGTGTTTGATTAGATATTCTGTTTGACAGATTTATTAATCACGTGATTCATATTTATCACCTGCTATGACATGAAGAATGTAAAATGTTCGTTTTTCTCCATCTCTGTCCCTATTTCTCTTTTCTATCTCTTTTCCCTTTTCTCTCTCTCTGTCTCTCTCTCACTCACATACACTTTCTCTTTCATCGTCGTCAGTACACCCTTGTTCCCTGCCTACCCACTGCAACTGCAACTCCCGTGAATGCCAACTGCAATTCCACGAACATCCTCCACGCCTTTCTCATTTAACATACATGATCTCCAACATAAAAGCAATACCGACAAGAACAACAATAATATGAAAACCTGCAACGGTATCATCAATATCATTAAACATATCTCCATCTTAATCATCTTCAAATTCATCGCCGCCAACAACTTTATCAAGAACAAAAACTTAATCATTTTTCAATGAGGAACTATCAGCACGAACGCAACAATAACAGCCTCAACAAGAGCATTAATAAGCTCCTCGAATGCTCCAATAGTTTTAAAGCCTTCAACCAAAGTGGTGCCACAACCAATCAGAGATTTTCAGCTCAAACGTTTGGCCTACTAGAAACAGCAGTCAATTTTTCCTCAAATCACACCCTAACATTTTTGAAAGCCAAACGCATTAAATAATGTCATCTAAGATCATGAATGATCACAGTAACAAAAGATGTTTTAGTAATACAACAATGTTTTATTGATTGTTAATAAAAAATAAGAGCGGCAAAAATATCTGCCAATATGGATGCATACAACTAGCACACTTAAATTACGAACTGCATGGCTTCTGCTAATCTCTATAAAACTGTCCCATAATACATACAAACAGATGAATCGAATGAGCCAGTTGAGAGTTCTGACCTAGTCAATCCTTCTACTGGAAATAGGGGCCATTTTCCCTCTTACTGCAAAAAATGTGTAGTACTTGATAACGCATTCCGAGATTCACTCGTCCTGATAAAATTACCAGATATTCTTAGTTTGAATGTTTTGATATAGAAGTGCTCGTTTGGAACAGTTTTAGCCTTAAGCAACAAGGTCTTATGCCAATGACCTGAAAACAAATATAAGCAACACAAGCAAGACGTATCAGAGCTCCCTATGGTAAGGATGTTATCGATAAAATATCAGTATTTTAATTATGCAAACAACGCATACAAGAATAGAATCTGACCATTCATACACACACACACAGTAACACACACGTGTTCAAACGCACGTACACGTATCACTATGTCAGTTACACAAAAAACCTTCAAGAAAATCCACACAACTGTACACGTTACAAAACTCCTCAGAAGCACTTACAAAAAATGAACGAAGTACGAAGACTCCAGTATCAGCATCTGATCTAAGTTCAACAAAAAATCCTGAATATCAAAGCAACTGCCACCTGTAGCCAACAGACAACACCTTAATGGTCACTCGACTGCTAGAAAAAGTAACCAAATGCTTATTCATATTATATTGCATTGTTTATTATACAACACCTTGTCCTTTTAGGAGTGTTTAAGACATTTCAAATATTTATTGAAACCGAGGGTATTTACGGTGAATCATTTTGATCATAGTTTTCTTCGCTTGGTGTTGATCAGCAAAGAAACATGAAACAACTGACTATAATCTACGAGAAAAACATAAGAGTCAACACTACAGCAGCTATCTTTGGCAACACTACAGTGATTCTCCTCATCACAAATTTTACTTCTGAGGAGAGGTTTATCAGTTAGACCAACTCCATTTCTTTATTGATACCGAGGCCAGAATCTTTGTGTCTCAGGAAGCGAGCCTTTATGTGGTTGATCGACTCCTACGACTTTATCGACACGGAGAGAATGAAAGCAAAGTCGAACTAGGTGATATTTGATCTTGGAATGAAAAAACAAAAACGGGGAGAAATTCCAACAGGCATTCTTCTAACGATTTGGTAAAATACTCTTTTCCCGCTCAGTCATTTTTTCAGAAAGAGTAGCCAAACTTCTCCTTAATCTCACACAACAGTCTTAAGAAATCAGGTTCACATTGGATAATGTCTTCATAGATACACTATAAGAAATAAAGACATGATGGTCACGACTAAGAAGATTGCGGTTAAGGGTTTACTTGCAACAAGGTCCTCAGTTTCAGTAGCAACAGGGACACTACTAACAACTACAATAAATACCATAAACACCTAGAATAAAATAAACTGTGCTCCTCAACCACGTCAGTACTCAGAAATTTTAAAATATATATCAGGTAAGTTGATCGCTTTCCAAGTTACAACAATAATATTCTATGGTAAAGTCCATATCATAGTAACACTCGTTCTCAAATTGCATCAATGTCATTGGTTGAAATGGATTTTGAATCTGTATTGATTACTAATTCAACATCAATAGCATATTTCCGGTAATATGAAATTTAAATTTTGATAAAAAATTTTCGTGTTTAAGTTAATTTCTGGTTTCAACTGCATAATTTAGAGTTTTATTATTATTTCTTTATTAATTGTCATTTGTTTTGGTTTGTTTTTGTTTCAAGGGGTTGGGGTTACAAATTCGAATTTTGACGTAAATTCCTTTCACTATTGGATTATTCACCCAAGTGAATCAGCGCTTCGCTGCTTTACGTTCTGAGCCCAAATCTTGCTAATGCCAACAATGTCAATTATTCCTACAGATTCGGTAAAATAAGTAGCAGTCAATTACTGTGGTCAATGTAAACGACTAACCCCTCCTCTAAAAACTAGTTGGCATTGAACGCAAATTCGATATATGTTTTAATGAATAAAGATATTAATGTATTTGGAAGACTCTTTTGTGCGCCAGAGAAAAGTTTGCATGGCGTTATTCCGGGTCTTTGCATTATAACCTCAAATCCCACAGCGCTTAACTACGCCTCCCATCCCACAGGAACCTATAAAATAGAGTGCCTTCTT
The DNA here is from genome assembly GCF_001194135.2 of Octopus bimaculoides. NCBI lineage: Eukaryota > Metazoa > Mollusca > Cephalopoda > Octopoda > Octopodidae > Octopus > Octopus bimaculoides. Next base: position 80,529,832 of record NC_068990.1, on the reverse strand, counting down.
AGTGCTGTACCTACGTTACGGCTTTGCACCTCACATATAAATTTTGAGCATCTCATTCATGCAAGATTCATTATCGTACATGCGGTGATGTCTGATTAGGGGGAAACGAAATCAAGAGTGTGCAAAGAAAGTATTGTTAGTTATCCGAACCTGTATTTTACGGTTTAGCCCTACTAGGATATATGCAACAGATGTGACTAGTTAACATAATGAGTGCACAACTGCAAAAAAATAATTATTAGTTATCTGTTTATGATAATAATTTATAATATATGTCTTATAATAATTTATGGTATATGTATTACATTCATTTATCATTCTGCCATTGACCTTGATTTAACAACGATAATAACTTGATAGCCACCAAGGAAGAATTTACCTGTTTGTATCCCTTACTAGAAACAGTAGATATTTTACCTGTACCTGACTTCCATAATATATTACAGAGAAAAAAATGGACAGTATAGATCGTAGCATTCAAAATGATAGGATAACCATGCCAGGAATATTTTTACTTGTACGTTTGCATGATCACTTGCAAACTGGTGCCAGATAATAACAGAAACTCTTTTAGAATGAAAGTATGAAAGGCAAATGTGAAGCCGGAACATTTGCGCATAATAACGCAAAATATTCCTTTCAACACTAACGATCAGATTCATCTTTACAATGATCGAAACCAGTATACAACTATTACAATACTGAATATCTTATTATTATTTTCTTATATGGGTCCTGTGTAAAAGGTCAGGATTTTATTTCCTCTTATGGCACACCGACTTATCTACTTTACAAATGTTATTGACAATTATACGACTAGGTTAATACCTGAAGCTAATAAAATAGTATACCTTGGTCATTGAACTCCACGATCATCTCCATATAATTGACATATTTCAGAAAATGAACGAAATATCAATCTTATGTCAATATAGTGAAACTCAAGACTTGATAACCCAAGATGAAGGCACGGCCATTAGATGTGTTTATCAAGTTTACGTAAAAGTTATAAATTTGCTGTGTTTTCTCATAAACCATTCTTTCCAGTTCACTATCGATCATGATGACATTTATGCTGCAATGCAAATGGGAAATCTGAAATCCATTAGGCTCCGTCGATGAAGGTTGGAAGGGAAGATGACTGATTACCAATCAGCTGAACTGCACCGTAAAGCGCATCAGGTAGTATCCATTAGAGATACTGGTAATGACAATAATCCTGTAGGATTATTGAAATACACTCACAAAAGTATCGCTACTCAGGGATGAAATATTGAAGAAAATGGCGAATATTATAACAAAATCTAAAGGTTTTCTATTGTGCTTATTGTGTGTACATATCATCATATATAATATATATGTATGTGTATATATATATATGTACGTATGTATATATACATATATACATAATTGTATCTATTTGTAGCTATATATCCACACACACATAGGTACATTCACACACACACACACACACACACACATATATATATATATACATATACAAATAAATAAATGCGTACTACATGCATACATACATACGTACTACATACATACGTACAGAAATACATACATACATACATACATACATAAATACATACGTACATACATACATACATATATGCATATATGTATTCATATATATGGAAGGTGAGTTACATATCCGTTTAATAGTAAACAAATTATACACTACTTCCAGAGCAACTCTAATATTATTTAACACAAATGTTCACACGCGTTGACTGTTATAAAATTTTTAGAGTTTAAATGATTCAAGTGTCCGTAAAAGGAATTTTATATAACGCTCTGTGCGTGTGTGCTTGTGTGTTTGTGTGAGTGTGAGCGTCTTTGCGTGTGTTTGGTTGGTTGTGTATGCATGTACGTGTGAATGCATATACACAGACATCTCAAAATTAAACAAACACCCCTCAATATATTGTTTTATCAGTGCAGACACTAAATGCTGCTTCAAATATGTTAATATGTTTTTTAAATTCCGGTTTATAGCAGGTAACCATGGCAAACATATAGAAACAGAAGAGTTGTCTAACTTTCAAAGCGTACGTATTATGAGTCAATCTGAGATCAAAATTAGCCATTGCAAGATTGCAAAAGATTTCATGATTCCTCTTGACACAGTCATCAGACTGATTGTATGGTGCACTAGCAGCGAAAAAGTAACAACAGCCACCCTCTCATCTCGTGCTGAGTTCACTGGTAGATGCCTTCGGACTGACAAGTTGACTGTTGAAAATAATATCATTTGTAAGATAACTGGTGCTGCAGAACAGCACCAAATGAATTGAAGTACCTCTGTGTGGGCTCTCCATCAACTCGACTACTATGCCAGAGCAGTTAAAGGTATACATCTTGCTTGACCAGCAAATTTCCAAAGAAAGGAGAAATAAATCTTTCGCAAATGATGATATCGATTTACATTTTAAGATGCTTATACACACACACACACACACACACACACACACACACACACACACACACACACACACACACACACACACACACA